>NC_092334.1:475052500-475362857 GCF_046630445.1 Rutidosis leptorrhynchoides | reverse complement strand
ATCTTATGTACACAACAGGGTAAAACAACGCATTTTCAAAGACTGGCATTAAGTTCAGCAAAAGCAAGTAATTTTGACGACAAAGATGCAAAATATGTGAAATAACAACAAGACGGAATGAACAAATGACGTGCACCATTTATCATTCAGCAAACAAACGCCAATATATTTGGAAACTTTGGTAAAAATTTAATCATTTTCACACAAATCACCCTCAATAATTTAAATTGTTACTGATTTCTTGCAAATGAGGGCATTGCAAGATCTTAAGTGTGGGAAGGGGTTAAATTCTTTCGGATTTTAAAAATTTTTATATTAAACACTTGGTTACCATTAAAAATACTAGTAAAGCAGTAGTTGTATTAGAATCTAGTGCTCTCTGATAAAAAAGAACAGCCCTAGTCTTATATACTGACTACCCAATTCTAGTAAAATTTTTCAAAATTTTTCAATTAAATGAATTCAAATCATGTTTATACATATTTATGAACGATAAAACTAGGTTTTAACACCGAAATTATTGTTACCTCGGAAAGAACATAAATTGAGAAACAAACTAAAACGTCAAAATTCATTTAAAATGGAATAGAGGACGATAAAAAGAAAAATAAAAAGCCAAGTGTGGGAAAATTTACCAAGTTATTTTAAACATATGTCACATATATTTGTAACAAATAACTGAAAATACTTTTGCTTTGAACTAAACTAAACTGTTTTACCCGATGAAAGAAAAGAAGAGATGGATCTACACGATGAATCAATTCCATCATTAAAAGGAAGTAAAGTCTTCCGAAAAAGACACGCGCTTCTTGATTTAGGTCATGAAGTTGTCGTTCAGACCAGCTGTAGGTTGACGAAAAATCTAGAAAAGTCATCACTAAAATCAGCAGGAAATCCACGGACCTCAGCATTAAACAGGGTCGCCAAGTGGTCAGATTTATCCTAACCATGAGAAGGATTTATCTCGTACAATGGGGGGGCACCATGCAAATTAGCTGGATAAGACTAATGAATCAGATCCCCAGAAAGGATAATCTCCTTAAAGATTAAAAATCAGCTTTTAAGACTGATATTACTCAATCCTAGAGATTGACCTTAAAGATTGAGAATTACAAACTCATGGAATTCAATGATATCTAAACTCGAGCTTAAACGAGAAAATATTTTGATAAAAATTATAAACCGATTTGTTTTCTAAAAACCCTATTTTCAATGCGTTCATTACCATTGAACGTAAAATCCTAGGAATTCACCTGGAATTCATTAGGTCACCTGAACTAAATCGGGTGTCAACCGTAAGAACGGTGGTTGCATAGTGGTCAAAGACAGGACCTTGTGCCAGACCGAAAAATTATAAGGATGAGCTTTACTATTGCTCCTACCAAGGATAGTAATTGCGTCCGACACGTTATAGACCATAATCAAAAGCATGTCACGGGACATTGCCTTAACAGTTGCTTGTTCAACGCTTTCCTTTACAACCGGACGGTAGTTTGCCGAAAGGTAATATACGGAACAAGTAAACTGGACGTGTTGCTTTCCAAATACAAGGTTAGCAAGTGGGTGACACAAAACCGCAAGTTTTGAGCTAAAATTTTCAATTCTGAAACCCACCAAACCCACAAAAATATTTTGCAAACACCGGTAAAGGGTTATTCCGGAAAACTTATCTAGGGTAAAAACTAGATTTAATTTTCAAAAGATCAAATGTTTTCAT
Organism: Rutidosis leptorrhynchoides; assembly: GCF_046630445.1. NCBI lineage: Eukaryota > Viridiplantae > Streptophyta > Magnoliopsida > Asterales > Asteraceae > Rutidosis > Rutidosis leptorrhynchoides. The sequence goes on along the minus strand of NC_092334.1, from coordinate 475,361,140 downwards.
AAAGATCCAATTTCCTTAATGGATCTAAATTTTTATAGTCATGTGGGACTGTAAACCATATCGTTACTACCATTGTTTATACCGCCGTATAGAAATCACTGGTGTACAAAGTGTGAAGAATAAAGAAGTGATTCTAGTATTTCAAGACGATATTGCTTGAGGACAAGCAACGCTCAAGTGTGGGAATATTTGATAATGCTAAAAACGAACATATATTTCATAGCATTATTCCTCAAGAAAGACAAGCTTTTAGTTGCAATTGTTCTATTTACAAGTGATATTCGTTTAAATAATAAAAGGTGAAGACAAAAGACAGATTCGACGATTTGAAGACGCAAACGACCAAAAAGCTCAAAAGAACAAAAGACAATCAAAAAGGTTCCAATTATTGATAAGAAACGTCTCGAAATCACAAGAGTACAAGATTCAAAACGCAAAGTACAAGATATTAAATTGTACGCGAGGACGTTCGAAAAACCGGAACCGGGACCAGAGTCAACTCTTAACGCTCGACGCAACGGACTAAAAATTACAAGTTAACTATATATATAAATATAATATAATATATAATTAATTATATTAATTATATATATATTATATATATATATTATTAAAACCGTCGGCAGCCAGAAACTCCAAGGGAGTAAATTGAAAATACCTCTCCGCGACTCGCGGAGTTTGAAGGGCTTTTTGCCGCGAGTCGCGGAGCCCCAAAAATCATTCCTGGCTATAAATCAACCCGAATTCTGATCAAAATATCATCATTTTTTTCTTCTCTTCATACGAAGTAATATATATTTATATTTATAATTTATATTTTAATTTTAATTATAATTCTAATAATAAGGGTATGTTAGCGAATGTTGTAAGGGTGTAAGTCGAAATTCTGTCCGTGTAACGCTACGCTATTTTTAATCATTGTAAGTTATGTTCAACCTTTTTATATTAATGTCTCGTAGCTAAGTTATTATTATGCTTGTTTAAAACGAAGTAATCATGATGTTGGGCTAATTACTAAAATTGGGTAATTGGGCTTTGTACCATAATTGGGGTTTGGACAAAAGAACGACACTTGTGGAAACTAGACTATGGGCTATTAATGGGCTTTATATTTGTTTAACTAAATGAAAGTTTGTTAATGTTAATATAAAGATTTACAATTGGGCGTCCCTATAAATTACCATATACACTCGATCGGACACGATGGGCGGGGTATTTATATGTACGAATAATCGTTCATTTAACCGGACACGGGAATGGATTAATAGCCACTAGAATAATTAAAACAGGGGTGAAATTACATTCAAGGGTAATTGGTGTAATTGTTAACAAAGTAGTAAAACCTTGGTTTACACGCAGTCGATAACCTGGTGTATTCATTAAACAAAGTATTAAAACCTTGTTACAATTCGAATCCCCAATTAGTTGGAATATTTATCTTCGGGTATAATAATAATTTGACAAGGACACTTGCAATTTATATTTATGACTGATGGACTGTTATGGACAAAAACCAGACGGACATATTGAATAATCCAGGACAAAGGACAATTAACCCAAGGGCATAAAACTAAAATCAACACGTCAAACATCATGATTACGGAAGTTTAAATAAGCATAATTCTTTTATTTCATATTTTATTTCCTTTATTTTATATTTAATTGCACTTCTAATTATCGCACTTTTATTTATTGTTATTTTATTTTATCGCACTTTTAATTATCGTACTTTTAATTATCGCAATTTTATTTTATCGCATTTTTATTATTCGCAATTTCATTATCGTTATTTACTTTACGCTTTAATTTAAAGTCTTGTATTTATTTTATATTTTACATTAGGTTTTAACTGCGACTAAAGTTTTAAAATCGACAAACCGGTCATTAAACGGTAAAAACCCCCCCCCCCTTTATAATAATAATATTACTTATATATATATTTGTAATTTTAATAAAAGTAAACTAATATAGCGTTGAGCTTTGCTTAAAGATCTCCCTGTGGAACGAACCGGACTTACTAAAAACTACACTACTGTACGATTAGGTACACTGCCTATAAGTGTTGTAGCAAGGTTTAAGTATATCCATTCTATAAATAAATAAATATCTTGTGTAAAATTGTATCGTATTTAATAGTATTTCCTAGAAAAATAATAGCTATTTTATATACACCTCGTTCGACATCAAAAATCACACGGCATAGGTGAAACTTTAGTGAAACTTATGAAGTTAAACATTTTCCTTTATTTAAACAACCTTAAATGATTATTTTTCTAAAAATACTTATACTTTGAATTAAATCATGAAATTTTTATGTGTTATCATATTCATAGTAAAAATCATTTTTCCAGAACATAAACCTCCAACTCAAAGTTTAAGATAGTTTTTAATTATCCAACCCAAAACAGTCCCCGGTGGCACTCCGACGTCGTAAAAACAGTTTTTAAGATATTCTTTGAAAAACCAAATTATACCTTGTTAAATTAGCATATATTTAAGTTATATTACAGGTCTTGAAGTATTTTAAAAGTTAAGTTAGAAGGATCTATTTAGTTTGCAAACAAGTTTGAAAACATTCAAACTATGTTCTTGTTGTTAAACTTTTATACCACAAAATAAGATAGCTATATATATATGAATCGAATAAGGTTATGAACATAGATACTACCTCAAGTTCCTTGGACAAGGTTGCTGTAAAAGAGGAGTAAGAAGCTAGAATCAAAAGGGTGATGGAAGTGGATGAAAGATTGGAAGTAAGTTTGTGTTCTTGGAAGGATTTCTTGAAGTGTTTTTGTATGGTTTTCTTATGGTGTTTAAGTAAGGTTTTTGAAGCTAGATCTTCATGGAACTTTGCTGAATGTTTATGGAGTTTAATGTTCTTGAGAGTGTGGGTGTTTTTAGCTAGAGAATGGAAGTAAAAATGAAACAAAATGAGGATACATATATACTCCTAAAAAAATGTTTATGTAGTAGACATGGACAAATTTTTAGTTTGTATTTTTGTAATTAGTCTTACAATCATTCAAAAGTAATTACCTTATACATAAGGCATGAACAAGGGCTGGTTAGGTGGTGATTTGATGTGTATATACCAATAGTAAATACGTATAGAAGCTAGGTATGATACGAGTACAAATACTCTAGATATACGTATAGAAATTTTGTGAAAAATGGAATGAGGATTCAAATATAGCTATCTTTTGTGAATACACTTATATGATTTTATGTATTTAAGTCTTTAAAAGTGATTAAATACATTACTTATACGATATATGTATAAACATTATAAGTCTTAAGTATTTATGTCAAATAACGTTACGTATAGTTATCGTTTTGAAAACTTAAGTTAGTAGTTTCAAAATATACTTATAACTTATTGTTATTAATACAAAATGAGATATTAAAACATTCATTAATCATGTTAAATATGTATATATACATATATATACACAAACGTATAATTATCATATATTGTATAGTTCGTGATATCATCGGTCAAACTAGACGGTCAAACGTTGTGTAAAACTCTTTTCGGAAACATAAATCTCAACAATTTGGATTGCTTATCATGTTGGTAAGGTTTAATTTATGTAAATATTAATCTTATAAGTATAGAATGATCGAAAAAGTGCGGGTCAACTTTAGGGTTTTTGCTTATCGTGTCGGAACCATATAGAGATTAGAGTTTAAATTTGGTCGGAAATTTCCGGGTCGTTACAATTGTACCTCATCATCATCATCAGATGTTGAGTCAGAATTCTCCATTGCTTCCTTAGCTTTAATGAGCTTAGTCACCTTGCAAACATTTGCATGTTCCACCTCTGAATCTGAATCATCAGTCCAGTTAAACCAAGTATCATCAACCAATTTCAGCTCTCCCCCAGTTTCTACAATCTTTGCCATCAACATTTTCTTCTCGTAGTAAGTTGCGTCCTTCTTCTTAAGCATCTTGCACTCACGAGAGTAATGACCAGCTTTGCCACAATTGAAATAGATTGAATCATCCTTCTTGGAATCATCAGCACATTGTTGTTGTTTTGATTGATCAGCTTTCTTGTAGTACGAGGAAGACGATGAGTTCTTGCGTTGATTGCTTAATTTGCCTTTAAACTTGTGTTTGTTCAAGGCTTTTGTGAACATGGCTGCCATTTTGACTAATTCAAAGTGAGAATCATCAACATCAGAAAGATTCAACTCTTCAGAATCAGTTGATTCTTCTACAAGGACTTTCTTGGACAAACTTTTGGAAGTCGTAAATGATTTGCTCTTCTTTTTGGAAATTAGGGCAAGTGGATCACTCGGAAAAGACTTTTTCCTTCCTTCTTGAAGTTTAGACACTTCAGGTTGGTAATGCATAAGAACTCCAACAAGCTCATGAATAGTTAACTTGTCAATCTCTTTGGTAGATCGAACAATTGTTCCATAAGGAAGCCAATCAACATTGAGCTTTTTGAGAAATTTCATGTTGACTTCAGCATGTACTTTTATGATCTTGCACCTTTTCAACTCATTGAGAACACCATTGAAACGACGGTAGGTATCCTTGAGTGGTTCATCGGGTTCCTTCTTGAAATCTTCATAAAATACCAGAGCCTTATTCAATTTAGTAACGTCTGACATGTCATAACCTTCTTGCTGTCGTTTGATCTCATCCCATATATATTTTGCTGTAGTGTTGCTATTAACATTTTCAAACAACTCATACGGGATAGCTTGCATAACAATGTTCTTTGCCTCTATGTCACCCTGAGGTCTCTCACGTCTATCACCAGAAAGTTCATAGACTGGAATTGGCATACCAGTATCCGGATGATAATCTACAACTGGACCATCTCTCAGAGAAGCTCATATGTACTTTGCTTTCTCACCCTTGTAGTCTATGTACTGAGTGATACGGTGAAGCCACTGAGTGTACTTGCCATCAAACAATACTGGAGGACGGAAATCTGATCCAATGATCAAAGTATCTTGAGTAGACATCTTGAAATTGAGGTAGATTCGGTAAAGATTCGGTATTACACAAATCTAGGATGAAAAATCACAACAATCTAACAAAAATGTCAGATTCTGTATCTGATTCGGTACTGTAGCAGATTCTGTAAGGATTCGGTACTGTAGCAGATTCGGTAAACCAGATTCTGTACCAGAAACTGATCAAAAATACAAGTAACACACCCAGATTCAGTATAGATTCGGTAACCACAAAATTTGTAGCCTGAGAACACTTAAACCCAATTAATTAAGTGATACCGAGATCCTGATTCGGTATCTGACTCGGTAGTCAGATTCTGTATGAATTTGAATTCAAACACAATCCAATTCCTCTGAATTAGATTTTGTAACCTTGCTGCACAAGGAAACAAGTTAGTATTACACAAAACATCAAAGATACCGAATGTACGGGATACTGAATGTCAATTGTAGCAGTTGACAATACCGAGTCTAAGTATGAAAACTTAGAAATTCTACAGAATCCTTTCTCAAACCACACCAATTAGCTGCGTATGATCAAACCGAATGTGATAGAATCACAATCACACCACAATCTGCAACACTGATTGAGAATTAATAACTTTGAAGCAGATTCGGTATGGCAGTTACGATACCGAATGTATATCAAATCTTCAAAACTTGAAGAATTGTTGAAATTAAACCGTCAGAAATGTGATTAAACACCTCACGATCACAACTGAAACCTCAAACCTTTACTAAAATACAGAATCAAGCTGGAATTGATCAATACCGAGAGTTTTAGTCACGAACTCTAAAAATCAACTCGATTCTTCATAATTGAAGTTAAAAAGCTGTAATGATGGTCGAAACTCTTTCTAATCAACCTAATACACCTTCGCTGAACTTATCACAAGATTCTGAACGTCAGATTATCAGATTCGATAATACCGAATCTGATTCAATATACCGAGAATGCTCAGACTCTGTAGTCTTCAATCTCTGGATCGATCTAGTGATGTAATATCACTCCCTGGAAGCTCTGATACCAAATGATAGGTCAGATCATGTTGAGATTAGAAGAATCGACAAGTTAGAATGAGATTCGGTAAAGATGAAGGAGACTCGGTATGAGAGAGAATCATTAAGATTTACATTCCACAGCTTCTAGAACTCGTTTACAATGCAATGGCTATCTAATTAGGACTACTTAGGTTCCTTATATAGACATCTTCTAAGGAACCATCATTTAAGCTTATTTCACATTAACACTATACAACTTCGGGGTCCTAACATAGAAAAAAATTCGACCGCGCGTTGCTGCGGTTGTATTCAACGCGCGGTCGAATTTGGATATACGTTGTTTGGTACCTAATATATCTAGTAGGTTGGGTTGTTTGTTGGACGTGTATGTATATGTATGAAATATAGCCCAAAATATTTAGTGTTTTTTTAACGATGTACGTTTCGCGTATAGTTAGTCGCGTTGTCTTCGTAAAATTATTTCGCGTTGAACGGTGGTCTCGGAAAAATTTAACTCGCACTGAGCGAGAATATAGGCCCCGTTATTTAGTTTTTTTTAACGATGCTCGTTTTGCGTATAGTTAGTCACGTTGTGTTCATCAGATTTTTTCGAGTTGGATGGTGGTCTCGGAAAATTTAACTCGCACCGAGCAAGAAGATAGAGCCCGTTATAAAATCGGGTGGAATTAGTTTATTTTATTTTAATTAAATTATATATTTACACTTTCTACCCCTGAAAAAGTGTAAAGTTGAGGGGTCTTTGTGTAATTTGAGTGGAAGTTGAGGGACCGTTTGTAGTGTGAACGCAAACTCAAAACGACGGTGGAATAAAATTAAAACGATCCAAATTTGGGTCAGGTTTAGTATATAATAGAATAGAATAGAATAGAACTAGTTTAATGACCCGTGGAACCACGACCCGTGGAATCACGGGTCTGTTAAAAACCTACTTTTAAAAGAAATGTTCATCACCAATATTGATAAGCAAGTTAACAAATGGAATCCTCTTAATCAAACCATAGTTCGATAGTAATATATTACCATAAACATTGTGATTCAATAGGCTTACAACATAGTGGTTCAATAGGCTTACAACATAAACTATTTTACATTTTTACATGACAAAAGAGAGCGTAGCTACAACAACAGAACTCAATACCACCTAGGTGGTGTATGTGGAGGTGAGATGTAGACAATACTTCTTCTATCCGAGAAATAAATTCAAGTTATTTCTCTACCCTGAGTAACTCAAAAGTAGAGAAAGTCATCCCTCTCTCAATTCGACGGATAGGAAGATTGCTTCCGAGTGGACCTCCGGTCAAAAAGTAATTTTTTTTTAAGAATAATATAGAATTTAAAAATAAAATAAAATAGAATAAAATAAAAATAAAATAGAGACGCCATGAAAATGATAAAATCAAATTTTCATGAGTTTTGACTCCTGCCTGAAATTTACTTTAAGCTCTAGATGTGACAATCCGAAACATGTCAACAATGTTAGTAATGTTGACCAACGGTTCAACCCACAGTTTGATTCTACCAAACTGGATGATAATAAACACACCATTAGCATTTCTTGGAATGTCGAGATAATCATGAAACCGCTGAGAAAAATTGTCTCATAAGTGCACTTGACAATGACGCCACTAAGAAACAAAAGCATATCTATCTATCTATAGTATCTATTAAATTCCTAATTTGATGATGTCATAAAAAAATAATTTTCAAGGTTAAAAATAATTCAATAATAAAAAGAAAATTTCTAAGACATCTATGATGACGTCATTAAAGTAACTTATTTTATTTAATAAAAATTAAAACATGTGAAACAGATGTACAATATGAGAAACGTTATGTACAACCTTATTGTAAAACACCCTCATAACTAAATGTACTATAATATTTGAATCATCATGTACAACCTTAGGCCACTCCCTATCGTAACTAAACTATTCATCATCTTAATTTTCCACATCAGCGCCACATCAACACCAATATCCTATAACTAACTCATAATTAAACACTCCCTATAATGGCTAAAACAATACTCCTCTTAATACACAACGTACAAGCAATAAAGCATCAAGTCCAACAATAAAAAGCCACTGGACCCACAATTCCTATAACTAAACTTAAAACTTCCGTTAAATCCATGGTGAATGTGGGTAACTAAAGCGGGTAATGAGCCCGTGCCTATAGTTAGTTACGGGTAATGACGGGTAATGTGCGGGTAACGAACGGGTAACTAACGATAGGGGGTGGTCTTATGATAAAACACTCCTCTTATCATATGTACAATCTTTAAAACGAATTGTACAATCTTTTACAAAACACTCCATGAACACATATACAAATTTTAAAATATATTGTATAACTTTCATTAAATAATTGCATTTTAATGTTTAAAGAAATTTTAAGAGTCATTTGTTATTAGTAATAATTTTTAATAAAAATATAAATATTTAATTCTTAAGCAAACTTTAATATTAATTATTATTATTATTATTATTATTATTATTATTATTATTATTATTAATATAATTTATAATTTTTATTAAAAATATAAATATTGTGTTCTTAAGTAAATATAGGTTCGTTTTACGTGATTCATTATGTTACATATATATGCTAAGGTAGTTCATTTATTCTGTACAAGTTAAGAACATCAATATATGTTTGTAGTTTATCTTTAAATTTTTCGGATGCATATGTTCCACACAAATAGAGACGTGGAGACGAAATTGAATGCAGAGCAATACAGAAGCAATAGAGACAAATAAAGACGAATTGAGAGTTTTTTGTTTTTTGTTTTTTTTAAAAGAAATAGTGATGCTTCTGCAGGGTTGTAAAAAATGGGCCAGACGGCCGTCTAGACGGGGGTCTAGACGGATTTTTAAATGATCCGTTACGTTTGTACCCGAAACGTTTGAACAACGAAAATCGACCAAAAAACGGTTAAACGACGGTCAAACACGGGTTAAAATGGGTTTTTGCTTATTTCCCAATTTTTCACGTTTTGTTTTTTTTCAAAATTAAAACTTGTGGTATGGTATTACTTAGGGTTTCTTAAATTGAAACTTCCTTTTATCACGACCTTAGTACTCGACTCCTCACAAAACTTAGGGTTTTTTCTCTACATCGATTTAGCACGACGACTTGGAGTTTATCTTCTACACTGATTTAGCAGCTACAAAACAAGAGATATTAACAACTAATTCTTCTCATTTCACTATTTCTCACTTACAAATGTATGATTTCTTCTCAATTTTACTTTATCTCTCACTTACAAGTTTTTTAATCGAAATCCGCGGTTCCACGAGTCATTAATCTAAATGACTATAACATTTACATTCACTTAATACCTAAAACATATTATTAAACTATTTCGTTTAAATAAACCCGTGATTCCACGGGTCATTTCACTAGTTAAAATATTTATAAGAATAAAATTATTAAAAACAAGATAATTTTGAACGCAAAATAAAAAATACTCCAAATCTTGTAGGTCCAAATTGATGCGCTTTTGAATTTCTTTCCCTTCCTCGCCTTGTTCTTCAACTTTAGACCTTCACAATTAATTACACTGGCAATAAAATATGAAAGTGTATCAAAAAGATGAGCATGTCATTAAACGCTAGTTAAAAAGTACATATTTTCTTAAACATGCATACAAAAAACGAAATAAATATAAATAATGTGAAAATAAATTCATGCTTACCAACTGATCTCTTTTCATTATGCAAATGGGTTTGAATCTCCGTAAACGGAAAAAAGTGAAACTATTAACATGTCCATCGAATTGAACAGCGCATCTGATATTAGTTCCACAGTAAAACGTTAGTTTGTATTTACGATTGGTGGCTGGATATTTGAATTTAGTGTCGCCTACACCAAAATTGCTCAACATAACAAATAAGCCTTCTTCTAAAAGTGACTCACTCTGCGTGGTGAACAAATTAAGCTTCGCAGTAGCATGTATCATGTCACTCTTCATTTGTAAAATTGAAAACAAAAGTTAGATTTTGTAGGAATATAGTACACGAAACTGAAACAATTATACATATTATCACAAACATATAGAAAATATGTATAATAAATAATCAGAATAAGAGCGGAAAGATAGAACGATCTAACCGAATTGAAGGTATTGAAGGTTGAACCGGGCTTGTGTTTGACACAATTCCCTTAAACAGATTCGACGTCTGTTCCCAGGGTATACCGGTTCGAAGCAGCGTACTGCCGGACTTGAACACTTGCCTGAAAGGTAACCGGAAGCGGTGTAACCGAAGTTGTAGAAGAAGAAGCTTCAAGGTCATGGAAATGTGTTTGTTAGTTTATTCATTTTCCCAATACCAAAGTTTGGTATTTATAGTGCAAATAGGATCTTAATTAATAAAATAAAAGATTTACAAAAAAATCTTTGAAGATTTATAAAATCTATCAAAAAAATATTTACAAAGATTTACAAAATCTTTGAAGATTTACAAAATCTATCAAAAAGATTTACAACAAAATCTTTGATTGATAAGTTAAATCTTTTCTTTCTTAATAAAATAAAATTGCTTTCATTTTGCACTTAAATTAACAACTTTGAGATGCGATATTTCATTCACCATTATCCCGTTTTGTACATGCTTTAGTTCGTTTTAAAGCTCTCATTAGTGGCTACAAAACCCACTAAATAGTCGTTAATATACATCACTTTATTATATATTAATTTGTGTCCAAAAAAAAATTTGTGGAACATACTTTTCCAACCAAATTTTCCAACAATCCCCCACATGAATGGAGATCGCTTCTTAGTAACAACTATCTTCCGATTAAATTTCAGCGGTTGAATCTTGCATACGATAAGTAGGTGTTACCCTTTGAACTTTCGCTTGTGAAAACGCACTTAGTCTACTGGCTCTGAGTAGACGGCGATGTCTTTGAACTCGTCTGCCGTTTGTGTAGGCGACAATACGCTTCACACAAGACTCTCCTTGACAATCTCAAGTCCTCATAGTTATGTTCGTTATGGTCATGAACATTAGCCTGGTTCTGCGAAAGCTTATCAAGTATTGTGCCCCAACAATACCCTTCGAAGCGACCTCACTTCTCTCTCACATAGGTGATTCATCACCGAATGGCTACTGATTAACCACGCATGGTTATTTCAGTTGAATCATTAAAAGCCAAGGGCTTATCCTCTTACATGTCACTTTTAGGAATGAACTAGGAAGTCTACTCATAATTAGTAAACTCCCTTTAAAAGGTGTAGGGGTTGCTAGTTTAGTAATTAACTCCCCCACAGTGACCATCGCCAGTTCATACAAGTAGGTTGTCCTATTGAACTCAGATCTTGGGATCTCCAGTCAACTGAGTTAGGTTTTCCTTCATATAAACTTAGCCTTTCATGGACTTCAGTCCCATTCCCACGCACGACTTATACACTAACTCTCTGTTTAAGCCTTTTGTCAGTTGATCCGCCATATTATCGTTTAACTTCACGTAGTCAATAATGATAATTTCTGTAGAGATTAGTTGCCGTACTATATATGTCTACGTCTCATATTTTTATTCTTACCATTACACATTGTAATATGAGCTCTACCAATAATCGATTGGCTATTACAATGTATACATATGGCCGACACCGGCTTAAGCCATCTTGGTATATCCTCAACGAATTGACGTAGCCATTTTGCTTCTTCACCAGCTTTATCTAAAGCGATGAATTACGATTCCATCGTGGGTCTAGCAATAATCATTTTTTACACGATTTACACGATTTCCACGAAACCGCAGCACTTCCAAGTGTGAATACATATCCACTTGTCGCTCTGGAATAATACAACTCCAATGAGATGTACTTAGATTACTCTTGTATCTACTCAGCTTGCTTACAACATATGTTAAGTCAAATCGAGTACAACTCATTAGATACATTAGAACGCATTATCATGTATCATGTTCTTGCTATCAAAATGCAAGACACCCCCACATTTTCAAGCTACTGTGTTCATTTTACACAACCAACTAGGGTTACCGCTTATCCTTATAAAGCTTCCCCCACATGTCTTGCAACTTGATATCATAATCATATATATCTAATATGATTCTAATCAATGAAGCTTTCAAATGCCCACACATAAGATTTACATCTTTTGTGATCCATATTAAATACATTTGAGCAATTCTTAGTCATATTCTAGGTTTGATCTAGAGACGTTGAATTTAGAAAACTTAACAAGGTTCTCGCACTCAAATGATATTTTCACATCTGAAATCCGATTAGGTAATTCAAATCTCAAGATAAAAATATAATAAAGATTGTCATCTTTATATTTATAATAATCTTCAAAATCATATTCCACATAAAATGGAATAATAAACATCATCAATGATGGTTACAAATCTGGTTTCACAATATACTAAATGCTTCCATTACTGAATGAAAGTGATTTTGTCTTTACATAAATTCAACACAGTGAATATTAGTTGTTAATTGATCTCTGCAGATGATCATCACTAACAAGTTCAAGTCTAGTACTCCATAGACTGTACGTCCAAAGCATTAGAATAAAAGACTCATCATTCATATTCTTCATAGCTTTTCTCACAAGAAATGTCATATCATATCTCTTGTATCATGACAAAATCGACGTCATATACTTAAACACACCGCCTTAAATATACCATTTAAGAGGGTTTAAGATATCATGTATATATTTTCATACATTCAGTATTAGTTCCTCTATAAGCATATAATGTGTATGCTATTTATCAAGGAAGATCCTTTAATTCTCTATAAATAGAATTTTCCATAGAAATCCCTCGTGTCCATATCAAATAATCATTTTATTATCACAAAATAAATATTTGATGGCATCTCTTCATTGAGATCCTTTCGAGAAAGTTCTTCATATCTACTAGTTCCTCTTGAACTAGCTCATTAGGTGTCTTATCTTGAACACCTTCATTGTCTATCGTAGACGAATTTCCACGTTCATTTTAAATGTATGGAAATACAATTTTAAAGAATGAAACGTTTCTCTATTCCATTTTCAGGCCCTTGTCTATATCCAGAATATTGGATTCATACACAAGGAAGCGATAACTGTGTTCAGCATTTCCGATAACTATACAGTCAACAGTCTTTTATCCTTTCTTTTGTGCCTTAGGTAATGAAAAATCTACCTTTGCTAGGCACCCCCGCACTTTGAGGTATTCGTATGAGGTTTCGTCCCGATTCCTCTGGGGTATCTTATTAAAAAGATAATCTTCCGAAAGAATGACTTCCCCCACATGTTCTGATTTACACCAGAACACACCAACATGGCGATCACCATTTCTTTCAAGGTTCTATTCTTTCATTCAATAGTCTCATTCGATTGGGGTGAGTAAGGTGTTGTGAATTATTCATGTCTAATGCCATTTTGTGAACAAAATTCAGCAAAAGGTGCAACATATTCACCACCTCTATCACAACGAACAACCTTGATTTTCCGTTCAAGTTGATTTTCAACTTCATTTTTATAAGCAATACTCTTATCAATTTCTTCATCTTTACTTTTCAACAAGTAAAAATAACAATACTTCGTGATATCACCGATAAACGTAATGAAGTAATTGTTACCATACTTCGTTGGAATGGATTTCAAATCACACACATCGGTGTGGGCCATATCAAGAGGTTCGGTTATTCGTTCAACCGAAGATGATCTCGTTAATTTGGCTTCAACACAAGTTTCACATTTATAGGGCACAACCCTATTAGATATTCATTCACTATTGGTCAACATGACCTTTTGAACATACATTCCAAATTTTTTTTTTTTAATTGCCAAACTTGTTCAACCATCGAACACTAGATTCCTTACGTATCTCAGGAACATACAACACATTATAAATGTGAGTTCCTATTCAGAGGTCAATTTCGAGGATCATCACTCTGAAATATAAACTAAAATAAATTGTTTTAGCAAAACAGAAAATTTTAGTCATCAAATACCACATGAACTGAACGAATTTAGGTTTTCCCCCTAAATAAAAGTCTCAATTTAACGTGAACAAATTGAGTTAATCCAAACATTTTTCAACTCAACTGGGTTAAACCAATCAGGTTTCAACCAAATAGGTAAACCAAGCAGGTTTCAACCTAAACAAGTAAACCAAACAGGTTTAAACCCAACCGGGCAAACCAAATAGGTTTCTACTAAACGATTAAACTAAACCGTTTCAACAAAATCGTTTAAAACAAACATGTTTAAGCACAACTGTTAAACAAACAAGTTTAAATCCCGTTTAATAACAGTCTAAAACTGTCCCAATACTGTCCCGAAGACAGTCCATAACCAGTTTTAAATGCAGTCTGGAAATAGTCCAGAAATATTTCGGACGCGCTCCAAAAACCCGTTCAAAACCATGTTCGAGAACAGTCCGGAAACGGTTCAAAAACTGTTCAATTACACGTTTCGAACGAACCGGCTATGCCATTCATGACATAGTTGCGGCATAAGGAATCCAATGATTCCAAACCTAAACCGCGCTCACAATTTGAGCATCATGTTCCCCTTCCGCAACTTGGGAAGCGGTTCAGTCTAGAACCTCGCAAGGTTCCGTCAAGAACCTCGCAAGGTTCACCGTGGTCAGATAAAAGAATATCTTTTACTGCCAATGTTTAAAGTTCACGTAGTGAACTTTCCAAATTTCTCAACATGAGAAAGCCGTGTACACATGATGGGATTGGCAAAAACTAATAAAACGAACTCTGCATTGTTAATCATCCAAAATAGACAGCCAAATCTATAATTCACATATTATGATAATGCAGATCTTTACTGACTATTACTTAGTTCATAAGCAACTTCCCATCAAATACAAGATAACATAGCAAATGTTTGAATATCGTGTACGCTATCATTTAATCGAATTCAAGGCCTGTGAATTACGTTCACCAAGATTATGCAAATCTCTCTTACACTAATAAGAAACACACAATTAGGTGATATCTTCAAAAAACTTTCAATCATAACCATCCATCCAAAGTGATCATTTAATCATGACCCTCGATCCCACCTCATCTACCATATCACGTGATAAGTCACTTTCAGCATTTCTAAATTATCCATAATACCCTTCTTCAACTAAAAGCGCACGCATCAGGTTCGCAAAATTAGGGGTTCAATCACACTTTGATCCTCGCAGCATCCCTTCGATCATATACTCTCTGTATATCATGAGTTCGATTCTTTCGTTAACCTTCATCAATGAATATATTCTGCAAACGATTACTCGCTACATCCGTAGAATAATCACGCGTAACTCAATTTCAAATTTAGGGTTCAATCAGAATACGCTCAGTAGGTAATTTCGATCATACACTCTCTCTGATTCATGGTTTTCATCGGTTCACTAATATCGCAAACATTCAAGACGGGCTGTGGTTTTTCAATTCACAAATTGATCAGTTCATCACAACAATCGTCTATAGAAGATCGGTTTACAAAGTTGGAATAAACCCAATTTTGTAACTTTTGATTCAGCTTTTACTGCAATTAATCAATTCGAATATCATGATTCATAAATTTGTATCAGATTCATGTGTGTGTCCATATCTGATCATCCAAAATTCCAGAGCAGGTAATGAATTAAGTGATTTTAATTTTTCAGAGTAAATTCATGTGCTGTCATTTTGATTTTGCATTAATATGCATATATTTCATCTGTATGCGCTTAATATGAATTAAGTGATTTTTGATTAGTAACGATGCTTTATTTGTTTGTCAATGCATATACTGAACACAACTTTGCACAACAAGTGTTTGTTAAAATGCTTGAATGAATATATAATGTTCTGTTTCAAGTATAATATTGTATCATATTTGAATATTAAAGTGTAATGATTATCATGTTCAGTTCAACTTTTCATTCCACACTCTTTCCTACAAGTTTAAAGATTATGATTTAGTCACCACTAAACCTCAACATAGTACAAGTTCAATCTTTTTTGGTTATGTTAATAATATGTGAATTCAGTACGCATGACACTCAAGGATAGCTAAACTCAATCCCCCGCGTTAAACACTATGTGATGGAGAAGAGCTCTGACTGATGTCTCAATTTGAGTATTTTTGATGTTTTAGGAAATTTACTTACAAAATCATATTTCTTGATTTTTTGTGAAGCACAACAAAATGGTGGGTCATGTTGGTTTTGTCATTATGAGATATGGTCTTTTAAATTTAACACATGTTCAATCTACTTCAGTTTTTTATGATTACTAAGCTCTTTTGTTTTTGTCTTAGTTTTAACCTTTGCTGCACCTGATGTTATCAATATATATTTTAGATATGTGTTGTCTCAATTTGTAAAAGTAGTTAACCAAGTTGAGCGATAAGTGTACATGTTAATGAATTGTCGATTAACCAATTGTCCATATTGGTGAATTGTCGCAATATTTTGTATACTCATGATGCCAAATTCATTACTATATTTCAATATTTAGTTAACAAAGTTGTTTTTATTCTCCTGATGCCATGATTGTTTGTTTCAGGTTAAAATCTCCTACAAAATTACTCATTTTTCTTTGATTATTATAGTCGTATTCATCATCTGAAGGCCAACCATGCGATGATCTTACAAAATCAAGGTATTGTATTAAATTTAATCTCCGATTATGGTTAACAATAGAGATGGATTAGTTTTTAAAAAGAATAATACTTAATTATGGTTAACAATTTAATCTCCGATTATGCCAAATTGATCTTCTGCAAAATTCATTTAATTCACCACCACTGAATTCATGGTTACAGTACTTTTATAAAACCTATGACAACACTTTAAAACCTTAATTGAAGTTCTTGAATAATATTTCGAAAAATGATCGTTTATGTTTGAACCAATAGTCTGTGAAATCATGGGATTAAGTTGGATTTAGTATTAGTCTTTAGTTTATGGGATATAAACATGTCACTTGTGTCTATGGATTCAGGTAATCATTTCATATGCTATGTAATCGAATTTTAGATTACCATCAAATCATGGATACGGTCATCAAGTTTAGGTTAAAAATTATTATGATTATGATATTATGATGATTTGGTCGTTTCATATATGTATTAAGGCAAGTCTTTCATAAATTGTGATTTTATTGTGTTATCTTTCTTTACCTCTTAATGTTTTTTTTTATTGTGTGAATGAAGGAAGTTGAAAAATCCATCGCGACAAATGGTGGGTGTCAAAATGGGTAGGTCAGTCATGTTGAGTTATGGATCAAAATTGAAATGTGTTTAACAGCGATGGATAAAGGATCTGCATAAGAAGGTATTTGCTTTATTTTTCAATCTTTAATCTTTATATAATTTTTTGATATTGCTTTAAACGATATGTGTTATGATATTATTTGATACGGAGTATATGATATTTTGATTATCAAGATGCTAATGATTCTGAGGATGATTTCGTTACAAAGATGTTGATTGTTTTTATGCTTATTTTGGTATGTAACATACAATTTGCAATCTTAGCTCCATTATGTGGAAGTACAGTACGTTGGGAGGTACTAATGATCCTTTTTACAAATCTCTAGATGTTTTCACGTACTCCTAAAAAATTCGTGATTTTATAAAGAGGTTGTAAATATCATTATAATTTTGATTATTATGGTTTTTATTGTTGAACCCAAGTCTAAATTTATATGCGATTAGTGGGTAAAATGGTCACAGTTCGGATTTACTTAGGTGTTTTGGACAAGATATATGGCCTCTTTCTATGAAATTATCAGTAGTTTCAAGGCTTAAAAATGAGTATTTTGCTGAGTTGCTTGATTATTGTGGTTTATGCATTGCCAAAATCTCATGACAAAACCATGAAAGTTGATGTCATTACTTTTTTTTTAACAGCTATTGAACACTGATGTTGTTTCTGATCCCATGACGGTTATCACATGGGATTTTCTTACTTTTGGATGACTTTGACCCTAACTTACCTCATTGGCAGGTCTCTGTTATATCAGATCATGGGTTTAGGAGTATTGTTTCTAATTAGCATCCTATCGAAGAACACCATATTGAAGAACACCACATTATTTTTAAAGAAGTGGTATTCTCTGATTCTTTCATTATCATGAAGCTACAACAAAAATTTTTAATAGGTGAATTTGAGTCATGTAGAGGGACAATCTGGTTCATTCGTATGGGTTGAATTTGGTCATTCAATTAGATAATTTGGGTCATTCAAATGGGTTCAGGGTCGATTTGGGTCATTCATATGTGAATATCATTACTTTGGCCGGTAGCGAGATATCTTCATCATAATTCAGTTTGGAGATCTAAAGAAGTACTATCTTATATCAATATATATATATATATATATATATATATATATATATATATATATATATATATATATATATATATATATATATATATATATATATATATATATACTTCTTTGGTTTTACATCGAATGATATTTAATAGAATTAGGAACTTTTGAAGTATCTGTGTTAATTTGAAATTATTACTGAGTATTTAAATTTTATTACTTAATTGTTACAGGAATTCGAAGACTTCTATTTTGTGTAGATGTTTTACACATGGTGAAGTGGAACTATTAATTGTTGTTTTTTTTTTTGTCCAAATGGATAAGGTCAATTCCTTATTTATAAATTGCAGGCAACAGATGATGCATGTTACCATGAGGCAAGTGTAAGTCGAAGGGTGAGAAGTTGTTGATAAAACCAGTGTGCCAAGTTTCTTTGGGTGGAAGAGTCAACGGGTCAATGCCATTTTTCCCTTTGTGTGACTGGTTGAATATGACTACCACATCTTTAAGCTTTGAACCTTTTCTATTTTCATTGTGAGAGTTGAAAGACTGTGTGGATGCAGTTACCTGATACTCAGTGGTTTTACAACCTTCACTTGATACGTTTCCTCGCCCACTTACTAAAGTTGGTGAAAATTTAGCTGTTATCCAGTGTCAATATTAATTATCCTAAAATTCTTAAAATAGAATTATGAGAAGCAACTTCAAAAAAATACAGTTGCAGGATGCTAATGGTATTAGTTATTTTATTCATCTTCACCTCTTTACCCAAAGGTGACCCATTCGTAAGTATATACGGGCTAAAATTGTCACCTCTATCTATGAACTAATGTGAACCTTATTATTGTTGAATCTGTTCAGGTTCTCTTTGGCGAAATAGAACACAAAATATATTCTCGAGCAGTCCGCACGAGTTTTTCTTCTTTGCCTGGCATGTGAGACCTTACACTAACATTGAACGGGTTCTCTAAGGTATATAGTTACATCATTGGTTTGGTTATCTACAAATGCACACAAAAAGTGTATATTTCACTCTTTGAAACTATCATATTAATATATCTTAGTTACTTTGTAATTTCACTAGGATTTTGCAATGACTGGTTGAAGACTTCGATATATTTCTGGCTCGAAACACTTTGTGCCCGCCTGTAATAAAATTCAGAGTCAGGTACATGATGTCACATTATAAGTAATCGTTTATTTTATCATTATCATTCTGGTTGCTTTACCGATGTTGGATTTTGAAAGTTTTCTACAAATGTGATGAGTAAAAGGGTGTCGGTGTGGTAAAGACATTGCAAATTGCGGTATTAAGCAAAGATGCCAAATCGCATATGACCAGTGTTTTAAAGCCATAGCCATGTAAGTCCAAACTTCGAATTGTAATAAACCAACATCGACACACACTACTTTTTTGGTGAATATTGATACACAATATGATGCGACTGTAACCTTTAAGCGAACCTGTGAAGGTCTCAAGTGCCAATCCTTTCTAATAACCATCATTAGTGGAGCAAAAAACTCCACTGCTAATGAAAGTGATCATTTATGGTACTCAGTATGGTACAAATATTTCTCTTTTTTTAGACAAGTCAATCATGGCATGCATAGGTGGGAATTTTGACCCATATACTAATTTAATGGGTCAATACAAGTCATATTTTTTTAACGGATCAAATAGGTTATCGAAAACTAATTTATACAACTTTCGTACACCCTAAAAAATACTATATAAAATCGTATATAGGGGACAATTCGAATTTTTATTTATCCCATATCCATATCCAGAAGGTAAGTTAGCTTTGTTGCATTGTTACCTCAAAACCCAACACAATTATGATGTTTTTCATCCTTTGTTCTTTGCTTCAGATATGGGACTCTATTCCTCAACCTGAAGCACACACAGAGACTCCACTAACTGATTTCATTAATGTAACATTTCATGATTTTCTTTAAATTAACATTAACTTAACATATTACTGATATTAAAATCTGAATGTTTTCTCCAGTAAATAGTTGAAAATTAATAAATGTTTCATGATCAGAATTTCATCTCTTACGAAGATAATTGTGTGCATTCAGTAATAAATGTTTGTATGAAATCTTCCCTTTTTAATTAAAATATGTTATCCAAGTAATTTTACATCTTTAAGATTAAGGGATTTTTATAATAAATACTCAAATGCGTAACAAAAAAAACACTAGGTATTTACATTAGTAAAAATTACCTGTTCGTCCTTCTGCATCCTTGGAATTAAGAGATACCCCAATAGCAGCTAAATTTTTCACATCTTCAATATCATTATATCTAGCAGCCTAATCAACATAAAGGCAACACATCAGTTGCTAGGGTTCATATTCATATATCAGTCGACAAAGTGATGATATAAATTAACGTCAAGTAAAAAAGACCAAAAACTCTTAGCAATTTTCATATCAATAAACAATTATATTTACGGGCAATTACATATAAGCAAATTCAGACTATACTCACATTAAGGCAAACGGTCCTCGCTTTTTATGCAGTTCATAAACATGTGAAACGTCTACAATCTTGGAATAATTTGTTGGAAACTAGACCAAATGTGTATTTAAAGTTTTAATTTTTATGTCCCCATGTTTTGTTTTTTAGTAATACTCTATATAAACTTTTTTAGTTGTTTTGTGAAACTTAACGCTACTATATTTCTGTAATACATTGATTCGAAGCATTACTAGATAATAATAAGTCAAATAATCCCGCGAAGTCGCGGGTCTCCAGCTAGTATAGCAATATATCTACACCATAAATTCGTAATAATTAAAAAAAAAAAAACCCAAACCAAATTCAGTTACATATAAATGCAAGCAATAAATGATTAACAAAAATAATCATCATGTCTATACTAGTTTGGTATTCAAAATTGTATGATTTATACACATAAACTCCTTTAAACATAATTGGCCTATATATAATTCATACTAATATATAATTCATACTGCTTTCGAGTTCACATTGCATATGACCAAATCCCGTTTAAGACGACAATATAATTAGATATATGATACGGTGATAAATATTGTGTACACAAACACGAATATCTATTAAATTCGAAGTCTGAGTATGTATGTATTCATCAAGCGTCGATTGATATGCATATAGATATATAACAGTTAGTCCATAAACTCTTAGAACTTTTATCTAAGTTACGAAGCATATATGGTATACCTTCTAAAACTTAGACAAGTCATTATCATAATCATAATCATAATATACATATATCTAGATCTAGCTAGTCTATATATATAAAGCAAATCAACAGATTAAATAGCATATATATGTTCAAGAACCGGGTCATATATATAATCTGTTTATAACACAAAATAATAAAAGCATAACAATATCTTTTTCAGAATTAGATGGACTAATTATAGAACTAGCATCAAAACATAAGTATAGGAATATATTATGTTTTCCTAGGCCGAATATACCACAGATCATAGTGAATATCCATTAAAAGAATTATGACCATTATCAATAATTCATTATCCATTAAACTTTAAGGTAATCACAAAGAACATCCTTATATTAATACAAATATAGGTGATCTATATAAAATGCAAATATAAACCGAACAAATTAGGCTAATATGTTTCATGTTCAATTAATCAATTTCAGTTTGGCAGATAATAATTAATTAGAATAAACACATATTTAATCAGTAGCGTGATTGTATATTCAGGCTAGCAAATTAAAATCTCTGGTCCGGTATTCCTATTAATACATACTCATAGCATCAAATTTTAAGTGTGAACCACTAGTTCAGACAATTAATGTAAATAGAAAAACACCGACAACCACTTTATATAATCGTAATCGTATAATCCCCTACATCACATAAAGCATGCTGTTGACCATCTTTATTGTCGTATTTAGTGGCGTTAGGTTTTACTGTATTTTACTTGTGTCTTATTGTATTAAGCTAAGTGTTACTTATAACCATATCATGTAACATTTAGGAGGTTGAGGTTGCTCTATATAAAGCCACCTCCTCACTCTTTGTTGAATATGTTGAGTAATCATAATATTGCAAGTATCATTCCACACACTCTTATTCTCTCTATATTTTCTCTAGTCTTCCTAAACCCATAAACACTACAAGAACTGATCGGATCATCTTTTCAAAGGGGACTAACAATTGGTATCAGAGCGTGACTAGACATCGTGTTTAGAAGATCCAAGGCTTGAAGATTTCCATCGTGTTTAGAAGTGTTTGTGTTCTCTACTTCGGTTTAGGTAACTTGAAAACTCAACTCATCTTATTGTTCTTGTTGGTTTTTGTATGCATATCATAACATAATTATCTTAAAAACCACTTGATCTTGAACTGAATATATATACATATAACTCTCTGTTTGAACTTGTATTTAAGTATATATATATGTGCCTTTAAACTCTCTGTTTGCACTTGAATAGATAAACTTGCACATGTGGAACATATATATGTTAATACTTTGTGTTGAGAAAACTCAAACTTGCTGTTTATCTTCTGATTGATTTGAACTCGTGAACAAACAAGATTTAGATCACACCAAAAAAAAAACATCTTTTCGGACATAAAAAGTGTGTTTATCTAGGAAACAAACTGTTCGAAAACTTGCACACACAAAAATAATAATAATAATAATAATAATAATAATAAAAAATAATAAAAAAATAAAAAAATAAAAAAAAACCTGGTAAATTTGTTCGAAAAGTGTGCTGTAAGTTCATAATTTTGTTCGAAAAGTTCATCTCTGAATTTATTTTGTTCGAAATCTTGACCATTTGTCAGAAAACTTTATGTGTTGACATATGTGTTTTCATACTTTACGGATATAATACTTCCTTTTTACAAATTACTATGCATTAAAATTAATAAAGTATTAGGAGTGGGTAACCTTTGATTATAAAATTGAGCCGAAAGTAATATCCATTCAAGGGCTAAAAGTAGGGGTGATGATATATACACAATCAATTTTTACAAATACACAACTAAATATGCTTTACAGTGTTGTACAGTACAACACTGTAAAACATGTTTGGTTGTGTATTTATAAAAATTGGTTGTGTATATATCACTAACCTAAAAGTAGTGGTGAGTGGGTGTAAGGTTTGATCATTTATATTTAATTTTGTCTCCTGGCTGGATATTTCTCTTAAATCATTCAAGGCCGGATCCCACCTTAGACCCTCTGATTGGCTGGTCACAAAGGAGCGGGCCCCACCATTCTCTTTTCTCAACAAAATTTGCTGGCTGGAATTTATATTGGCTGTTGGTTTTTAGATGGGTCTCAACAAAATGCGCAGACCCCACCATCCTTGAATACCACTTGATCTACTTTCTGTAAATACACGTAACTTTTTATGAGTCCGACCTCAAAACTTACACAATATTTACAGCCTTGACATGCATCACTTTTAATGTAATTGTTCATCATCAAAAAAAAAAAAAAAAAAAAAAAAAAAAAAAAAAAAGTCACACGCACACACCACAATATCTTTAATATTTGAATTGACCAAATATTTTACGGTCCTGTTTCAATTATTCACCACCATCATCACCATACATCATCTCTATAATCTCTTTACGCTAGAACTCAAAAAAAAAAAAAAAAAAAAAAAAGTCACATGCACACACCACAATATCTTTAATATTTGAATTGACCAAATATTTTACGGTCCTGTTTCAATTATTCACCGCCATCATCACCATACATCATCTCTATAATCTCTTTACGCTAGAACTCAAAAAAAAAAAAAAAAAAAAAAACATTTTTACGCGAGATTTAAATTTTCAGGAAAGAGTTTTTCGGAGCGATAAATCATCCAAAAACGCGCAATTTTGAACGAAAATTTTTCGAAAATTTCAAAATTTTTTTCTCAACCTCCCGAACACTCTTACGTTCATTTCTCAAAAATTGACGACACAAATTTTTGTGCACTTAACAGATACTTAACGGAGAGTTAACAGAAACTAACGAAACGTCATTTTCAAAACTTGACTCAAGAGAATCATATTTTGAGGGGGAGAAAAGTGATAATTCTTTTTATTATTTGACGTTTAGTGATAATTAAGAGTGTACCTTCAGTAATACATCCGAAACAAAGCTTTGTTGAACACCTATCCATATATACCTGTCCATCATATTTTTGATTGTACTAATCCACTTACAGCTAAAATGGCAAATCGTGATGCATTGACCGTGGGATCGGATACTCGTCCACCCATGTTGTTCGAGGGTGAATTCAACGAATGGAAAGGGAGATTCGACAACTTTATCGATGGCAAAGGAGACCAAGCTAAGGATCTATGGGACTCATTCAACAACGGCCCAAAGGTGTATCTCCACCCTGAAACTGGAGCAGTCCTAAAACCTTATGATCTAGAAGGCGACAGAGCCAAGAGAGCACAAGCTGATATAGACTCGAGGAGCATCATCATGCAAGCACTTCCTCAAGACATGTACAAAACAATCAGTTCTTTGAAATCAGGTAAAGAGCTACTTGATGTTATGCGAGGCGTATATGAAATAGTGTATATTTTACTAGGAAAAACTATTAAATACGATACAATTTTACACAAGATATTTATTTATTTATAGAATGGATATACCTAAACCTTGCTACAACAGTTATAGGCAGTGTACCTAATCGTACAGTAGTGTAGTTTTTAGTAAGTCCGGTTCGTTCCACAGGGAAATCTTTTAAACAAAGCTTAACGCTATATTAGTTTTAATATATAAAAATACAAATATATATAAGTAATATTATTATTATAAAGGGAGTTTTTACCATTTAATGACCGGTTTGTCGATTTTTAAAACTTTAGTCGCAGTTAAAACCTAATGTAAAATATTAAATAAATAAAAGACTTAATTTAAAGCGTAAAGTAAATAACGATAATGAAATTGCGAATAATAAAAGTGCGATAAAATAAAATTACGATAACTAAAAAGTGCGATAATTAAAAGTGCAATTAAATATGAAAATAAAGGAATTATGCTTATTTAAACTTCCGTAATCATGATGTTTGACGTGTTGATTTTAGTTTTATGCCCATGGGTTAATTGTTCTTTGTCCTGGATTATTCAATTTGTCCGTCTGGTTTTTGTCCATAACAGTTCATCAGTCATAAATATAAAGTGCGAGTATTCTCGTCAAATTATCCTTATACCCGAAGTCAAATATTCCAACTAATTGGGGACTTAAACTGTAACAAGGTCTTAATACTTTATTTAATAATTACACCAGGATATCGACTTCGTGTAACCCAAGGTTTTAATACTTTGTTATCAATTATGCCAAGTGTCCTTGTACATAATTTCACCCCTGTTTTAATAATTCTAGTGACTATTAATCCATTCCCGTGTCCGGTTAAATGAACGATTATTCGTACATATAAATATCCCGCCCATCCTGTCCGATCGAGTGTATATGGTTATTTATAGGTACGTCCAATTGTAAATCTTTATATTAAAATTAACAAACTATCATTTAGTTAAACAAATATAAAGCTCATTAATAGCCCATAGTCTAATTTCCACAAGTGTCGTTCTTTTGTCCAAACCCCAATTATGGCACAAAGCTCAATTACCCAATTTTAATATTTTTAGCTCAACATCATGATTACTTCGTTTTAAATCAGCATAATAATAACTTAGCTACGAGACATTAATTTTAAAAAGGAGAACATAACTTACATTGATTATTTATCGCGTAGTGTTACACGGACAGAATTTCGACTTCAAAACCCGTAAAATAACCTTAACATAACCCAAACTAACTAATATAAAACTAACCTATACTATATATATATATATATATATATATATATATATATATATATATATATATATATATATATATATATATATTATTACAGAGGGAGTATTATTTATTTTTTTGTGTCTAGAACTCGGCAGAAGCTCGTTGCATTTATAGGACATTTCTGATTTTGGCTGCTCCGCGAGTGCGGAGGTTTAAGCCTTCACAGCTCCGCGAGTGCGGAGGTCCGAAATCCAGCTCACAATATTTTGGATCCTGGCTTTGTCGACGTAATTTAATAAATATATATAATATATAAATAATTTATATAATTATTTAAATATTATATTATATTCTTGTGCATAGTAGACTTGTAATTTTTGGTCCGTTGCGTCGGGCGTTGATAGTTGGCCCAGGTCCCGGTTCCGGATTTTCGAACGTCCTTTCGTATAATTTAATATCTTGTACTTTGTGTTCCGCAACTTGTACTTTTGTCATTTTTAGACGTTTCTCATCAATAAATTGAACCACTTGGATTGTATCTTGTACATTTGAGCATTTTGGATGTTTGCATCTTCAAATCTTCGTTTTTGCCTTTTGTCTTCGCATTTATTTAATATAAACGATTACAACTTAAAATAAGACAATTACAACTAAATAATTTACATATTGGGAGGATATTGCTACAAAATATATGTTCAATTGGAGCACTATCAAATATCCCCACACTTGAACGTTGCTTGTCCTCAAGCAATACATAACTTGAAATTAAAATCACACTTCACTCGAATCACTTTTTTTTATTCTCACACTTTATACATCAGTGATTTTGATACAGTGGTATAAACAATGATAGTAACAATGTGGTTTACAGTCCCACATGACTATAAAAATTTAGATCCATTAAGGAAATTGAATCTTTATGAAAACATTTGATCATTTGAAAATTCAATCTAGTTTTTACCCTAGATAAGTTTTCCGGAATAACCCTTCACCGGTGTTGCAAAATGTTTTTGTGGGTTTGGTGGGTTTCAGATTTGAAAATTTTAGCTCAAAACTTGCGGTTTTGTGTCACCCACTTGCTAACCTTGTATTAGGAAAGCAAAACGTCCAGTATACTTGCTCCGTATATTACCTTTCAGTAAACTACCGTCCGGTGGTAAAGGAAAGCGATGAACAAGCAACTGTTAAGGCAATGTCCCGTGACATGCATTTGATTATGGTCCAAAAACGTGTCGGATGCTAGTACTATCCTTTGTAGGTGATAATGCTAAAAACGAACATATATTTCATAGCATTATTCCTCAAGAAAGACAAGCTTTTAGTTGCAATTGTTCTATTTACAAGTGATATTCGTTTAAATAATAAAAGGTGAAGACAAAAGACAGATTCGACGAATTGAAGACGCAAACGACCAAAAAGCTCAAAAGTACAAAATACAATCAAAGAGGTTCCAATTATTGATAAGAAACGTCTCGAAATTACAAGAGTACAAGATTCAAAACGCAAAGTACAAGATATTAAATTGTACGCAAGGACGTTCGAAAATCCGGAACCGGGACCAGAGTCAACTCTCAACGCTCGACGCAACGGACTAAAAATTACAAGTCAACTATGCACATAAATATAATATAATATTTAAATAATTCTTATAATTATTTATATATTATATAAATATTTAAAACCGTCGGTAAACAAAGAGCCAAACTTGTGTGAGCTGTAAAAGCAAACTCCGCGACTCGCGGAGTTTGAAGGCAAAAAATGCCGCGAGTCGCGGAGCCCCTAATTTTGAAACTGCCTATAAAGCTCGCGCATTCTGATCGTAAAAATCATCTAATATCCATCTCTCTATCTATATCGTATATATTTATATTTATATTTTAATTTTAATTTTAATTTTAATTTTAATTTTAATTTTAATCATAATAATAAGGGTATGTTAGCGAATGTTGTAAGGGTGTAAGTCGAAATTCTGTCCGTGTAACGCTACGCTATTTTTAATCATTGTAAGTTATGTTCAACCTTTTTAATTTAATGTCTCGTAGCTAAGTTATTATTATGCTTATTTAATCCGAAGTAATCATGATGTTGGGCTAATTACTAAAATTGGGTAATTGGGCTTTGTACCATAATTGGGATTTGGACAAAAGAACGACACTTATGGAAATTAGACTATGAGCTATTAATGGGCTTTATATTTGTTTAACTAAATGATAGTTTGTTAATGTTAATATAAAGATTTACAATTGGGCGTCCCTATAAATTACCATATACACTCGATCGGACACGATGGGCGGGGTATTTATATGTACGAATAATCGTTCATTTAACCGGACACGGGAATGGATTAATAGCCACTAGAATAATTAAAACAGGGGTAAAATTATGTACAAGGATACTTGGTATAATTGATAACAAAATATTAAAACCTTGGGTCACACTCAGTCGACATCCTGGTGTAATTATTAAACAAAGTATTAAAATCTTGTTACAGTTTAAGTCCCCAATTAGTTGGAATATTTAACTTCGGGTATAAGGATAATTTGACGAGGATACTCGCACTTTATATTTATGACTGATGGACTGTTATGGACAAAAACCAGACGGACAAAATAAATAATCCAGGACAAAGGACAATTAACCCATGGGCATAAAACTAAAATCAACACGTCAAACATCATGATTACGGAAGTTTAAATAAGCATAATTCTTTTATTTCATATTTAATTTCCTTTATTTTATATTTAATTGCACTTTTAATTATCGTACTTTTTAATTATCGCAAGTTTATTTTATCGCACTTTTATTATTCGCAATTTCATTATCGTTATTTACTTTACGCTTTAAATTAAGTCTTGTATTTATTTATTATTTTACATTTGGTTTTAACTGCGACTAAAGTTTTAAAATCGACAAACCGGTCATTAAACGGTAAAAACCCCCCTTTATAATAATAATATTACTTATATATATATATATATATTTATATTTTTATAAAAGTAAACTAATATAGCGTTAAGCTTTGTTTAAAAAGATTCCCTGTGGAACGAACCGGACTTACTAAAAACTACACTACTGTACGATTAGGTATACCGCCTATAAGTGTTGTAGCAAGGTTTAAGTATATCCATTCTCTAAATAAATAAATATCTTGTGTAAAATTGTATCGTATTTAATAGTATTTCCTGCTAAAATTAATAGCTATTTTATATACACCTCGCGAAACATCAAGTATATTTTTGGCGCCGCTGCCGGGGAAAACTCTTAAACGCCGGAAGCGCAACGCTAATATAAAAAAAAAAAAAATTTAGTTTACTTTTATTAAAAGTTGTTTTTATAATAATACGCTTTAAATATTCAAAAATATAAAAAGAAAAACAAAAATATAAGTATTTTTAAGATTTTGTTAAATATTTAAGTTTTATAAAGTTTCTTTATTTTTATATAAGTTTTATTTAAGTATTTTGTTTTCATTTAAAACATAAAAAAAAACTGAAAAAATAAAAAAATTAAATATATATATAAATCTAGTTTTACGATTTTTATTTTTAAAATTATAAAGTAGTTCTATTTTTTATTCTAGTTTTTAAAAATATAAAAAAAAAACGCGAATAAAAAACTGTACCTGAGTTGAATTTTTATACCCCGCGACTCGCGGGGTTTGCTGCTTGAAATACCGCGACTCGCGGAGAGACTCTGACACCGACAGAAACCCTAAACTGCATTTATTACGGATAATTATTAATTATAATTATTATTAACCCTAATTATTATTATTATTATAATTAGTTTTATTTTAAGTTATTTTTTTATTTAATTTATATTTTAGTTAAATTAGTTTAATTAAATTGTAAAATTAATAGTTTTATAAAATAAATAATATAAAAATAATATTTTTATAAAAATTGTACTTTTTACAACTTTTTGTATATTTTTATATTTTGTCCCTTTTTAATAGTTTTAGCGTAATATTTGTATTTTTAGCTCATATTTAGTTTTAAACTTAGTTTTTGCCATAGTTATTTTTATTTCTAGATTTTTAGGCTTTGCCGTAGAATTCCTTAAGTGCTTTTTCTTTAGACTAAGATTTAGGTGCTTTAGAATTTTGCGACGCCTTTTTAAGTTTTAGTTTCTTTTTAAGTTATTTCCATTTGGGATATAGTTTTTCCTGTAAGGTTTAATATTTTTAGACGACTTTTACCTATGTATCAATTATCATTCCAATTAGTAATCTCAATTTGCGATTATAATTTTAAGTTAGTTGTAGTAATAAGGTTAGGTTAGTCAAGTATTTTTAAGTTTTATAAGTTTCTTTTATTTTTCCGTCACCTTTTATTTTTCAACCATTTTTCTTTTTCGACCTTTTTCGACGAACTCTTTTTCTTTCTTATTTCTCGCTATTCTAGTTTTAGGACATAGATTTTTAATCTACTTCTTATCTAAATTTCTTAAAATTACGAAAATTTATTTTAAGTGGTTAAATTGATAGACATCAAAATTTTCTGGTTCGTAGTAATAGTTGGATTTGTACGTGGACCGGGTTATTGGAGCCAAACAGTCCTCAATTATATTGAGACCAAACGAATCCTGCCCCTCTGCTGCATCTTTTGGCTATTCGAAACGTGGGCAAAATCAGAAAAGTCTATTGATTGAATAACTTATTATAATTTTTCTTTCCTTTTAAAAACTAATAGGATATTCAGTGAATGCACCGAGCAAGACGTTCACCACCTTTTGTACGTTCACGACCTGTAACTAGATCAAGACATTTAGCAAATTTTACCGCCGTTGATTTTTCTTTAGAATCGTCATCCAGTCGACCAAGTACTCCAGTTCAAATTTCCGATAATCCATTTTTTGAACCCGACATCACAATTGAGAATCCGGAGAATATTCAGGAACGATTCGTAGATCATGAACCACTAAACTTTCCTCCGGAACCACCAATCATTCAAACATAGATTGTTGAGGAACGAACCATAAAATCAGAATCCTCTAGTGATTCCGATTCAACAAATTCAATTATGGAGAATCTGGAACCTTTAAGTATGGAAGACCGAATGAGAGCTAAACGCACTGGCCAAGGTCACGCAATTACTCATCCAGACATTAATGCGCCAGATTATGAAATCAAAGGACAAATTCTACACATGGTGACTAATCAATGCCAATTTAGTGGTGCGCCGAAGGAAGATCCAAATGAACATTTACGTACCTTTAATAGGATCTGCACACTATTTAAAATCCGAGAAGTGGAGGATGAACAGATATATCTCATGTTATTTCCCTGGACTTTAAAGGGAGAAGCCAAAGATTGGTTGGAATCGTTACCTGAAGGGGCGATTGATACATGGGATGTTTTAGTTGAAAAATTTCTTAAACAATTCTTTCCTGCATCTAAAGCCGTAAGACTTCAAGCAGAAATTGTTACGTTTACACAGAAGCCAAATGAAACTCTATATGAGGCGTGGACAAGATATGGAAAGTTATTAAGAGGATGTCCGCAACATGGTTTAGACACCTGTCAAATAGTACAAATATTCTACCAAGGATGCGACATCACTACAAGGAAAGACATAGATATAGCAGCTGGTGGTTCTATTATGAAGAAAACCGAAACTGATGCTTACAAAATTATTGATAACACTGCTTCCCACTCACATGAGTGGCACCAAGAAAAAGATATCGTTAGATCATCTAAAGCAGCTAGAGCCGATTCTAGCCATGACTTAGATTCCATTTCCGCAAAGATAGATGCTGTCGAGAGACGAATGGAAAAGATGACTAAGGATATTCACTCAATACGAATTAGTTGTGAGCAGTGTGGAGGACCACATTTGACAAAAGATTGTCTCAGTATTGAATTAACAATGGAACAAAGAGAGAATATTTCATACATAAACCAAAGGCCTGGAAATAATTATCAGAATAATTATCAACCGCCAAGACCGATTTACAATCAAAACCAGAATTATAACAGAAATATTCCATACAACAACCAACAAGGTCCTAGCAATCAACAAGTATCTAATAATAATTACAATCAGCAAAGACCTAATTTTCAAAACAAACCACCACAACAAACCGATGATAAAAAGCCGAATTTAGAAGACATGATGATGAAGCTAGTTGAAACTCAAACGCAGTTTTTCACATCTCAGAAACAAACTAATGAACAAAATGCTCAAGCATTTAGAAATCAACAAGCTTCTATTCAAAATCTGGAACAAGAAGTAAGTAACCTAGCAAGGTTAATAGGTGAAAGAAAACCGGGAAGTCTACCTAGTGATACAAATGCTAACCCCCGGAATGAAACAGCTAAAGCCATTACCACAAGAAGTGGTACAACACTTAAACCACCTGAAATACCTGTAACTTCTGATGAAGCTATTCCTACTCCACAAGAACCACAACCTGATTAAGATAAGGAAAAAGAACCGGTAGTTGAAAAGGTTAATGAAGATAACACAGTTAAGGCTAAACCTTATGTTAAACCATACCAACCACCACTTCCTTACCCAAGTAAAATGAAGAAAGAGAAACTTGAAGCCGAGCAATCCAAATTCTTGGATATGTTTAAACAGATAAATGTAAATCTTCCTTTCATTGATGTGATTTCAGGAATGCCTAGATATCCTTTCATTGATTTGATCAAAATATTTTCTCGTTCAAGCTCGAGTTTAGATATCATCGAATTCCATGAGTTTGTAATTCTCAATCTTTAAAGTCAATCTCAAGGATTGAGTAATATCAGGCTTAAAAGCTGATTTTTAATCTTTAAGGAGATTATCCTTTCTGAGGGTCTGATTCATTAGTCTTATCAAGCTAATTTGCACGGCGCCCTCCCCATTTTACGAGACAGATCCTCTCATGGTAAGGATAAGTCTGACCACATGGCGACCCTGTTTGATGCTGAGGTCCGTGGATTTCCTGCTGATTTTAGAGATGACTTTTCAAGATTTTTCGTCAACCTACAGCTGGTCTGGATGACAACTTCCTGACCTAAATCAAGAAGCGCGTGTCTTTTTCGGAAGACTTTACTTCCTCTTAATGATGGAATTGATTCATCGTGTAGATCCATCTTTTCTTTCAAATGTATTACAATAAACCGGGTAAAACAGTTAATTTAGTCCAAAATAAAAGCACCTGCAATAACTTTACAGAAACATGTGATAGATAGTTTTTAATTGAATAACTTGGTACATTCTCCCCACACTTGGCTTTTTTTTCATGCGTCTTTTTATATCTTAATAAATAAATTCAAGCATTTTAGTTGTTTCTCAATTTATGTCCTTTCCGAGGTAACGATAATTTCGGTATTAACACCTAATTTTCATCGTTCATAAATATGTATAAACATGATTTTGAATTCATTTAGTTAAAATTTTTTTAAAATTTTCATAAAATTTAGAAAATAAACCAAGTGCAAACCCGAGAGAATTTATAACCCTTCCCCACACTTGAGATCATGCAATGCCCTTATTTGCATGAAATCAGACTATAATTATAAATTCACGAGGGTGATAAGTGTAGAAAAGTGATTAAAAATACCCAGTTTGTAATTACAAAGCTCGTCGAATGATAGATGGCGCGCCTCATCGTTCATTCCTTTTTGTTTTATCACACATGTTTTTCTTCAAAAACGGTTGCTTTTCTGAACTGTTATCTAATATTTGAAAATACGTCTTTTACCCTAACTCATCATGCATTTTTATTAACGAGTTATGCACTAACCCGAACCCCTAATTTAACGTTAAGTGGGGTTAGACTTCCCCACACTTAGCTGACGACATGTGAAGTCGGTAGAATAAATTCCACGAATTAAAATAGTGAGCCAGTTATTTACATCTCGGGTGGTATAAAATATATCAATGGGTTTAAAGTTTAGACCCACCCGATCGTCACTACTTAATTCTTTTTTAAGTGTAGCTTTTAGTAAATGGATATGTCTCTTTTCTGGTTCTTGGTCAAATGGATCGATATACACCGACATACATATTTCTATAGGGTGGACAATTCCTAACATTTCCTTCCGTTCATTCTCGGGATCAAAGGTTTCACCTCTATTACCCAATTGGGTGAAATCTGAGGTGTCATTATCAATTACAGCTCGTACTTCATCTTCGGTAGATGACTCGTCTATTGAGAATATTGGGTTGGAAGGTTGTGGAATGGTGAATTTCGGGATCGAAGTAGATTCTTCTTTATTAACGGTACTTATCGATCCCACCACTTTGGCCTCGGGGGTAAAATTTTCAACGTTATCGTTTTCCCAAGAGTACCAATTTATCACCCTTACTTCTTCTTCATCCATTGATGGATTGATGATTTCGTCGGTAGAGGCAAATGTGTCGATATTTTGTGAAATTGGTAAAGCTGAATAAAAAGTATCATCGGGATAATTGGTGATTTCGGAGATCTCGGATTCATCAAAATTCGATGATATGAGATTTTCTTGCATAATATTCCTCAGATCAACAGGTGTATAATCTGATAGAGTTTCAGCTTGCCTATTTACAAACTCTCTCATTTGTTCATTTTGAGCATCAAGTTCTTCGAGTTTGATTTTCATATAATCTAAAGAATTTTCAGACACATAATTTTCCTCGTCCTCTGGTTGTTGAGTTTGGATATATTCTTGGGAATAATCCCAATTTGAATTGTATTCTTCATAATCATTCCATTCAGGTTCCATGGGTGCGTAATTTTCCATAGGAACATAATAATAACATTCCCATGTTGAATGATAATCTCCACAGATTTCACAACCAGTTATTGTTTCGTCATTCGTGATCCAAGATTGACCGAACGAATTTTTATCAATACCCGTTTGAGAGTATTGATTAAATTAATTTCGGATGTCATAAAGAGTTTCCAAAATATTCTCGAGATTTTCCATAATGCGCTTATTACCAAATTTTAGCTACAATGTGGTGCATTTACTTAATTATCCTATTAGTTATAAAAATAAAAATTATATAAGTTATCAAATTAATAGACTTTTCTGCTTTTGCCCACGTTTCGAATAGCCAATAGATGCAGCAGGGAGCCAGAACCCTTTAAATCGGAAGCTCACAACTCAGCCACTAACAAATCCAACTATTACTACGAAGCAGAAAATTTGGATGTCTATCAATTTAACCACTTAAAACAATTTTTTGTTTGAAATTTAATGAAATATTAGATAAGAAATAGAGAAAATTCTAAGTCCTAAAAACTAGAATGGCGAGAAATAAGAAAGAAAAAGAGCGCGTCGAAAAACGTCGAAAAATAAAAGATTGAAAAATAATAGGCGTTGAAAAATAAAAATAAGAAAGTAGCGCGTCGAAACTTAAAGAGGAACTAAAAACTAAAAATTAAAAGTTGTGTCTAAAAATATTAAAGCTTAAAAGAAATACTATATCTCAAATGGCAATAACTTAAAAAGGAACTAAAAACTAAAAACGGCGTCGCAAAATTCTAAAGTACCTAGATCTTAGTCTAAAGAAAAAACACTTAAGGGATTTTACGGCAAAGCCTAAAAATCTAGAAATAAAAATAAGCTACGGCAAAATACTAGAACTTAAAACTAGTTACGAACGATAAAAATACAAATATTACGCTAAAACAATTAAAAAGATACAAAATATAAAAATAAACTTAAAGTTTATAAAATTATAATTTTTACAAAAATATTTTTTTTATATTATTTATTTTATAAAAGTATTAATTTTATAAATTAATAAAACTAAATAAACTTAAAAATACAAATTAATTAATAAAACTAAACTAAATAATAAAATACTAAAAACCTAATTAGGGTTTAATTATAATAAATAATAATACACCGTACTAAATGCGAAACTAGGGTTGATCAGGCGTGTCAGGGTACCTCCGCGAGTGCAGATGAACCCAGTTCAAATGCTCCGCGAGTCGCGGAGGGTTCAGTTTCAGCTGAGAAAGGTTCGATTTTTATGCAGGTTCGGATTTTTTTTTCTTCTAGTTTTTACTTTTTCTGTTTTTCTGTTTTATAAAATATAAAAAATATAAATATAACTTAAATAAAAATTTAATTTTAAAACTAAAATAAAAATACTTATTTACTTTATAAATATTATAAACTCTTAAAAATATAAATATATTATTTTTTTTGTATTTTTATATTTTTATTATTTTTAAAACTTATATTTTTATAAAAAGAACTTAACAAAAACTTTTATAAAAACTTTTTTTTTTCTTACTTTTAGCGTTGCGCTTTCGGCGTTTAAGTTCCCCGGCAGCGACGCCAAAAATTCTTGATGTTATGCGAGGCGTATATGAAATAGTGTATATTTAATAGGAAAAACTATTAAATACGATACAATTTTACACAAGATATTTATTTATTTATAGAATGGATATACATAAACCTTGCTACAACACTTATAGGCAGTGTACCTAATCGTACAGTAGTGTAGTTTTTAGTAAGTCCGGTTCGTTCCACAGGAAAATCTTTTAAACAAAGCTTAACGCTATATTAGTTTTAATATATAAAAATACAAATATATACAAGTAATATTATTATTATAAAGGGGGGTTTTTACCGTTTAATGACCGGTTTGTCGATTTTTAAAACTTTAGTCGCAGTTAAAACCTAATGTAAAATATTAAATAAATAAAAGACTTAATTTAAAGCATAAAGTAAATAACGATAATGAAATTGCGAATAATAAAAGTGCGATAAAATAAAATTACGATAATTAAAAAGTGCGATAATTAAAAGTGCAATTAAATATGAAAATAAAGGAATTATGCTTATTTAAACTTCCGTAATCATGATGTTTGACGTGTTGATTTTAGTTTTATGCCCATGGGTTAATTGTTCTTTGTCCTGGATTATTCAATTTGTCCGTCTGGTTTTTGTCCATAACAGTTCATCAGTCATAAATATAAAGTGCGAGTATCCTCGTCAAATTATCCTTATACCCGAAGTCAAATATTCCAACTAATTGGGGACTTAAACTGTAACAAGGTCTTAATACTTTGTTTAATAATTACACCAGGATATCGACTGCGTGTAACCCAAGGTTTTAATACTTTGTTATCAATTATGCCAAGTGTCCTTGTACATAATTTCACCCCTGTTTTAATAATTCTAGTGACTATTAATCCATTCCCGTGTCCGGTTAAATGAACGATTATTCGTACATATAAATATCCCGCCCATCGTGTCCGATCGAGTGTATATGGTTATTTATAGGTACGTCCAATTGTAAATCTTTATATTAAAATTAACAAACTATCATTTAGTTAAACAAATATAAAGCCCATTAATAGCCCATAGTCTAATTTCCACAAGTGTCGTTCTTTTGTCCAAACCCCAATTATGGTACAAAGCCCAATTACCCAATTTTAATATTTTTAGCTCAACATCATGATTACTTCGTTTTAAATAAGCATAATAATAACTTAGCTACGAGACATTAATTTTAAAAAGGAGAACATAACTTACATTGATTATTTATCGTGTAGTGTTACACGGACAGAATTTCGACTTCAAAACCCGTAAAATAACCTTAACATAACCCAAACTAACTAATATAAAACTAACCTATACTATATATATATATATATATATATATATATATATATATATATATATATATATATATATATATATATATATATTATTACAGAGGGAGTATTTTTTATTTTTTTGTGTCTAGAACTCAGCAGAAGCTCGTTGCATTTATAGGACATTTCTGATTTTGGCTGCTCCGCGAGTGCGGAGGTTTAAGCCTTCACAGCTCCGCGAGTGCGGAGGTCCAAAATCCAGCTCACAATATTTTGGATCCTGGCTTTGTCGACGTAATTTAATAAATATATATAATATATAAATAATTTATATAATTATTTAAATTTAAATATTATATTATATTCTTGTGCGTAGTAGACTTGTAATTTTTGGTCCGTTGCGTCGGGCGTTGATAGTTGGCTCAGGTCCCGGTTCCGAATTTTCGAACGTCCTTTCGTATAATTTAATATCTTGTACTTTGTGTTCCGCAACTTATACTTTTGTCATTTTTAGACGTTTCTCATCAATAAATTGAACCACTTGGATTGTATCTTGTACATTTGAGCATTTTGGACGTTTGCGTCTTCAAATCTTCGTTTTTGCCTTTTGTCTTCGCATTTATTTAATATAAACGATTACAACTTAAAATAAGACAATTACAACTAAATAATTTACATATTGGGAGGATATTGCTACAAAATATATGTTCAATTGGAGCACTATCACTACTTGATGAGATCACTCGTCAACAAGAGGGATACAGTCAATCTGAACAAACCAAAATCGACATTGCTCTTGCCCTGTATGAAGACTATGCTCAGTTACCTGATGAGCTGTTGAAAGATTGCTACAAGCGGTTCTGTGGAGTTATCAACGAACTAAGAAATGTGGGGTTGCCAAAGACTAATCAGGAATTGAACATGAAGTTCCTGAAAAAGCTGAACAAAGACTGGACACCATATGGGAACAACTTCCGAGCTTCAAAGAACACCAAGAAGTACAACATTCATGAAGTTGTTGGAAGATTGATGAATCATCAACCTGAGGTCCTAAAAGTCCAGTATGCTAGAAAAGGCCCTGAAACAGCAATGAATGATCCACTTGCACTATATGTCAGCAAGACCTCTTCAAAGGCTCAATCAAGCCATCCCAAATCCACCAAAGCTAAACAGGTCGTATCATCTGATGAAGACACATATTCTGATGTGGATGAAGAACATCGAAATCTTGTCAAGGCAGCTGCCATGTTCAGCAAACAACCGAACTTGAGGAGATCATCTGGCGGTTTTAGCAAAAGCAACAACAACAACAACAACAACAGAACATCCTCCAGCTCTTCTTACTATAAGAGGCCCGAGGCTTCACGAACTCAGTACCGAGTTCCTGAAACCAAAGCCTCAGATAATGTATGTTTCAATTGTGGTAAAGCAGGTCATTATGCACATGAATGCAAACTCCCAAAAAGAAAAGATGCTGAATACTACGGACTGAAGATGTTGATGGCTAAAGATGTTGAAGAAGGAAAGGTTCTAAAAGCTTCGGATGATGTGTGGTTAAATTGGTCAGACAGTGAACAAGAGCAAGATCGAGCTAATGTGGTCAAGCTAACCAACATCACCAAATCAACCGGAGCAATAGATCACCAGTCTTCTGATGATGAGGAAGAGGTACAATTATACACTGATACTACTTATGAATATTACAACTCTGTGCATAATACTTCTGAGCTCATATCAGATGTATTGCAAACTTGCCATGAAACACCTCTTGCTCATAATGATGACTTTGTAGATAGCCCTGTAGACCATACAACACCCCCACTTGTCCAAATTACACATCCCATTGAAACTGAATTTGTGCCTATTAATGAAGAAAGTGTGTTTCCTGTACTACCCGATATGTATGTAGATAGCTTTGCTAAAATGAGTAAAAACCTTAGATCATTTGCTAGTAAACTTAAAGGACTACAAAACGAGAACTCTAGGTTAAAATCTGAATTGGAATCAAAGGTATCAAATGATACATATATAAAGTTACAACAACAACTAGCTGATAAAATAACCGAATTTAATAAACTAGAAAGTAGTGTGAAACCCCTACGGATAGAAAGGACAGATTTTAAACTGAGGAATGCAGTTCTCACGGAAAAAGTGAACAACGCTGAAAAAGAACTTAAGAAGCTTAATGATTCTAGGATACTTTTTCTAGAGACTGTAGAACAGAAAACTAGAAAGCCTTTGAATGACCTGGCCGAGAAGACTTCTGAATGCTCTAAGTTAGTTACAGAGAACTTAAACTTCAAAACCCAACTAAGTTTATTTGAAGAGAAACTTTACAAAACTGACCAAGCAAAAGTAGTCTTAGATGGCCACATTTCTAAACAAGCTTTGTTCCTGAACCGACCCAAAAACTCCTACCAAAAACACCAGGGGTTAGGGTTAGAAAATCCTCAAATACAGTCCAAGATCTCCAAAGCCGAACCTAGTTTATATGATGGTAGATACATTAAGATAGGTTTGCCAGAGAGACTCACTTTTGCCAATGAAAGTGAGATTGAGGAGAGAATAGCCAATCGATCAACAAAAATGAAACGTGAGGTGTCGTTAATTTATGACAAATTAAATGCTACATACATGAGAAAAGATGGTTCATATTATAACACCCCTCTCGATTTATTCAATGATTTTGAAAGTTTGAATGCTCAAAATAGTCCTAAAAAGCGTATAATCTATTTACCAACTTTGGTTTTAGAAAGATACATCATCAGTCTGGAGGACGAACTTGATCAAAATAAAATCAAATATTTTAACAACGAACTCAAATTTCAAATAATCATTAAGGCTTTACAACACCAAATCTCTGTTATTGAATCCCAAAACAACAAACTGGCCTCTAATGTTCATAAACTTGAGAATCAAATTGCAAATCAAGTTGTTAATTTTTGTGAACTGATTTCAAAGAACACTGAATCACGGGACTCAAACCCAAAAACCGTGAATGACTCCATCAATTGTGAAGGTCTAGCACATGAACTTAAGGACTTTAGTGATTCACTCTTGACCAAGTTTAACAATGTTGAATGCCGGTTAGAATCGTCTAGGTCCAAATCACTAGATCACTTCTTAGAGCCTCAACCCAAGATTCCAGAAGTTAAGGTAGAAACCCAACCTGAGAAAGAACCTCTGCCATTAGGAATTCAGGATGATGATAATGATTTAACTCAATTTGTTGATAAGCTAGAACGAGATAACATAGATCTACAGATTAAATGTGAGACTTATAAGAAAATTCTAGCAACGATTGAGAAAATGCATGTAGTTCCTAAAGTAGAATCCACCTACAACTTTAAAGAAGTAGAATTCTTAGTTTCGATAGAAGATCTCTGTCTAGAAATTAAGGATTTGAAAAGTTCATTGAAACTACTTGAAAAGGAAAATCTTACTTTGCATGATCAATGTGATTTCTTGAAAAGTATGGACTTGTGTAACAATACAATCTATGCTAAATCTGATGTGTCCATTATTGATAGAAAATGCATGGTCCCAAATAATCCTTCTGTGCTTGGTTCTTATAGAATGTTTCCTGAACAAGCTTCCATTGACATTTCAAAACCAAATGTGTCAGTTGGTACCCAAGCTACTGAGTCCAAGTTGCCCAATGCTTCAACGTCCACACCCAAGATGATTAAAAAGCGGGTTACTTTTGCAAAGACCCCAGCAGTTACCATCTTGAAAAATCCCAACGCATCTTCACGAAAAGAAAAGTTGGTTGTCCAAACTGCTGCCCATCCTAAACCACCATCTTCCCCCAGATTGCTGAGGAAACCAGACAACCCCGTACAAAGAATAATCCTAGAACGGGGTGCATCTGTCCACTCTGCAAAGAAGGTTCGAAACCACCCCGCACCGTCTGCTCAGAACAGGAGTGGTGGTTTCTTGAACTCTTCCAATAAAAGAACTACCAACCACTCCAAAACTGTTCAAAACAGGAGTGGTAGGTCATTTAATCAAGAGTCTAAAACCACTAAAAACCCGCAACAATCAAATTTCCAAAACTCCAAACGTCAGTTGGTTTCTGCCGGTGATAATGTTGCATACAAGGTTTCTAGTGGTTTAACAAAGACTCAAAAGCGAAATCATCGCAAGCGTGCACAAATAGCTAGACAATCACTGCAACATAATATGAATCGATTTCAAACTGAGTCTAACATTAAGATTTTAAATTTCACAGGACCTAAATCAAAACAAAGCCTTTTGAAAGAGTGGAAACCCAAGACTGAAACAACTCAAGCATCATCGAGTCTAGCTTCTCAGTCATGGTCATTTAAATGTTCTAAATGTAATAGACATTTGTATTTTAGTCACCAAAAATATGATTCGTGTGTTTTAATGAATGTTAAAGCCTTGTTAAATGATTCACTTGTGAGACTTGCTGTGATAAACTCTATGAAATTGCGTACTAATCAGGAACCCAAGAAAATTTGGGTACCTAAAACCTGTGCTTAATTCTGTTTTGCAGATTATCCCAGCATGTGTATGGTACTTGGATTCTGGATGCTCCAGACACATGACTGGTGATAGGTTGATGCTGATAAACTATGTCAACAAGTTTTTAGGTATAGTACGTTTCGGGAACGATGAAATCGCGGTAATTGAAGGATATGGGGACTACGTAGGAAACACTGTCATAATCAAACGGGTATCCTATGTGAAAGGACTTAGCTGTTGCCTATTCAGTGTCAGTCAATTCTGTGACAGCGACCTTCGTGTGATCTTTGAGAGATCAAAATGTTGTATTCAAACTATGGAGGGAGAAGATCTCCTTGTAGGCAAACGCACATCTACTCTTTACACCCTCGCCATGCAAAACGTGTCCTCCAATCCGCAACCACTCTGCTTGGTTTCGAAAGCAACTTCTGAAACCTCCTGGTTATGGCATCATCGAATGTCACACCTTCATACTCATAACCTCAATAGATTGTTATCTCATAATCTAGTTGATGGTTTTCCACTCATATCCTTTGATTCTGCACACGTATGTCCTTCCTGTGCTATGGGTAAGATACATAAATCATCTCACAAATCAAAAACCGAGCACAGCACAACGGGTCCTTTACACATGTTACACATGAACTTATGTGGACCAATGCGTATCGCTAGCCTTGGCGGCAGAAAATACATTCTGGTGATAGTTGATGATTACTCTCGCTACACTTGGTGCAAATTCCTAAAAAGCAAATCTGAAACTCCCAAAGTGATCATTGATTTCTTGAAGAGAGTCCAACTGTCCTCAAACAAACTTGTGCGAATCCTCCGTACCGATAACGGTACTGAATTTCAAAATTCAACTCTTAATTCATACCTTACCAATGCTGGTATCACGCACCAAACTTCTGCCGCCCGCACACCACAGCAGAACGGCATTGTTGAAAGACGAAATCAAACCCTCGTTAACGCAGCCAGGACAATGCTTGTCTACTCTAAACTGCCTCCATCTCTTTGTGCTGAAGCGGTATCTACAGCATGCTTCACACAAAATCGTTCAATCATCAACCATCGTTTCAACAAAACTCCATACGAACTTCTCTTTAATTGGAAACCAAATGTCAAATTCTTTCACATTTTTGGTTGCGTCTGTTATGTACTAAACGATCAAGACAATCTAGGGAAGTTTGATGTTCGTGGTGACGAAGCTATCTTCATTGGCTACTCAAAGTGTAACATCCCGCCTTTTTCCGTTTACTTTTCCATTTAATTATTTAAATTCCGTTATATGATTATGACATCCCTCGTTAATTCGCGTTTTAAAAATATCTCGTTTAGGTAATTCACGCACCCGCAACCGAACTCGAGGGACTAGTTTCGCCAAAGAGCCAAAGAGGTGACTAACTTGTGACTAGTCACCCCACCACCTATCTTTTTCATTTTCATTTTCCTTTTCTTCTTCTACTTCCACATTTTCTTTCAATTCTCCATTTTGAAGAATCATCATCTAAATCCAAGCTAGCGGGTGTCTTGCAAAACAAATTACATATTTGGAATCCTTGCAACTTCCTCTTCGATTCCATACCGACTTCATTACATTTGGGTAACTTTCTAAAATCACTAGATTTGGTGTTCTTGATGTTTTTAACTCATAAAGTTGTTAATTAGTGTCTATGGCTCAAGTCTAACATGAATATATGAATTATATGTTCGATTTTGTTATTTGAAGTAACTAGCATGAACATAAACTTTGGTGTGTTTGATTTGGTGATTTGGTTGTTTGAATGATGTTAAATGTCATAAATGCATGTATTAAATGTG
The DNA here is from genome assembly GCF_046630445.1 of Rutidosis leptorrhynchoides. Taxonomy (NCBI): domain Eukaryota; kingdom Viridiplantae; phylum Streptophyta; class Magnoliopsida; order Asterales; family Asteraceae; genus Rutidosis; species Rutidosis leptorrhynchoides. The sequence continues at coordinate 475,317,234 of NC_092334.1, read as the reverse complement.
TTCCTAACATCACTAGCTTCAATTTCATGTGTAAGTTGCTTGAGAAAACTCCATAAACTTGATTAGTGACTTTGGTGAATTTGGGTTAGGGTTTGATAAGCTTGAAATGAATATTTGATGCATTGAATGCCATGAATTATTGTTAGTAAGTAGTTAGTTGTATTGTATACTCGATTACCTACAAAACGGCATGTTGTATGTATGCATTAAATGCCCGAATCATAAATGTGCACTTATCAAATTTGAGTATTAAATGCGTGCATTAATTGATCATTTACTTTGGAAAGCCGATTGTTACAAATAACGTTTTTGGTTGGTGAAATGTATTTAGTTGTGTTCTTTGTCAAATTACCTTTCTAACGATATAAGATACGAGTTCTAAGTATTAGCGGTTTGCGAGTTATGCTTGAAAGTGTTTTGAATTAAGACTTGGACATTTGAGACTGACCAGGTACCAGCTCCCGTGTATTGTCGCGGCACGGCAATCCTGGGTCGCGGCGCGGCCTAAGCCGTGTTCAGGCTCTGACCTACATGTCAATTATATGAAAAATGTTTGGCACCCTATGGACCTCCGATTCACATGAGACTTGTTCTAACATGTTTATATATGAATAAAAACCTCAGAAAAATAGTTCGGGACCCGACCCGAACGTGTTGACTTTTTCGTTGACTTTGACCGACCAAAAGTTTGACTTTTGTTCAAACTTAACCAAATGATTATGCAACCTTCCTAACTTGTTTCTATACTTGTATCTTGCATGAAAATTGACAATTTGATTCACATGCTACATAATCGAGTCGTAACGAGCCATAGGACTAATTGAACATCTTTGACCTATCGGGTTTACCGTTATTGATACGACCTATTTGTTTAGGTCAAGACTAGCACTATCCTTCGCACACGTTACTTTGTGAAGTACTTTTCATACGTGCACTCAAGGTGAGATCATAGTCCCATCTTTCAAACAACTTTTATGCTTTAAACTATGGGATGAGAAACATATACGTATCATGCTTTTACACTTTGAACACAAGTACGAAAATGAACATTTCACGTACGGGTTTGAACAAAAATCCTCAATTCAATTATCATTAGTTACACTTGCAGGGTGTAAACGTGAACTTATATTATGTGATCACATGGGCTTGACGAGCCTCATTCGGACGGTTCGCTACCGTTAGCGGATGAAATATATTTTCGGGTCTAGTGTATGTTCTAACACTACGCAAAGGGTGCAAAACAGGTAAGTTTGATAATTGGGTGCCCGCGAAACAGATAACAACTTTGGAATGCAAATGATTTTGATAATCATATTATATTAAATCTTGTGGTTCAAATGCAACGTTTACTAAAACACCTATGATTTCACCAACATTTTCGTTGACAGTTTTCTATATGTTTTCTCAGGTCCTTGAAAGCTACTTGATACATGCTTCCGCACTCTTTTTGATACTTGCTTGGATGTCGAGTATACATGCATAGTTGGAGCGTCTTTTGACTACTTTAAATTGTGTCGCATAGGTTTCATTCGTACGTCAAACATTATAATGTAACTAGTCTTTTGAACTACATTTGTAAACTTGAAACATCCTTTTACTTATGAAATGAATGCGACATATTTTGGTCAAACGTCATGATAAAGACTTATGACCACGCAACGGGACCTAAGTAGTCGGCGCCGTCAAACATGATTTGGTCGGGTCGCTACAGATGGTATCAGAGCGTTGGTTGTAGGGATTTAGAGTTCATTGGTGTCGACCCCGAGTCATAGGGTACATTGGTGAGTCTAGACTACAACCGGCATATAGACTTGAAGTAGGAATTACTTGACTACTTGTGCATTATACTCGAACTCGTTTATCATATCTAATTCTTATTCAATCTTAATCTCACGTTACTTGATTTAATTGACGCGCCACCTTGACTATATGAATTAGTGTCGAATGCACATATGAATTAGGGTAATATAATTTCCGGGATTATATTACGGTGACTCATACGAACATTCCGACATTATGACATAAAGAATTTAAGGCGAGTCAAGGAAAATTTCTCTCTATCCTTATTCCATATCATGGTTAGTATTATTAAGAATACTAATCAACGGTATTCTTGTGTTTTGAAGGAACAATGCCTCCTCGTCGTGTGCCACGCCATGAGACTCCCGAACAAGCACTACAACGAATGATAGCCACCGCCGTGGAAGCGGCCATGGCCGATCACTCCTCCAACAATAACAACAACCACAACAACAATCAAGGGGCCGGTAACTCAAGCGAAGGGTGCTCCTACAAAGCCTTCATGGGGTGCAAACCTCACACTTTTGATGGAACCGGGGGACCGGTTGTGCTCACTCGATGGTTCGAACAAACGAAAGCCGTTTTTAGCATAAGCGGTTGTCGGGACCAAGATAAAGTCAAATATTCCACCCACACCTTTGCCGGTATCGTCCTCACGTGGTGGAACACGTATGTACAATCGGTGGGTACCGATGAAGCTCACGCCCTCTCTTGGGCCGATTTGAGAGATATGGATGATCGTCGAATTTTTCCCTCGTGAAGAAACCCGAAAGCTCGAACAAGAGCTAAGAATTTTAAAGGCGGTCGGAAATGATCTCAAGGCCTACAATCAACGATACGCCGAGCTATCCTTGATGTGTCCCAACCTCGTGAACCCCGAATCTCAAAGGGTTGAACTCTATATGGATGGTCTTCCAAAGAGCATCAAACAAGGAGTGATGTCATCCAAACCCGCTAACCTACAACAAGCTTTGAACATGGCCCGCCAATTGATCGAAACGGTTGACGAAATCGTAGTTCCGGCACCTAAGGCCGAGGATAAATCGGGCGGCAACAAAAGAAAATGGGAAGCCCCCAATCAAGCAACAATTACAACAACAACTTCACCAAAAAGCCTTTCACCTCCGACGCCAAGAAAAGTTATGGCGGAAATAAACCCTTTTGCAACAAATGCCACAAACACCACTATGGTGAATGTAGCAATCTATTTTGCCACCGGTACCAAAGGGGTGGTCATGTGGCCAACGATTGTAGAAGTGCCGCCCCCGTCGCTCAAAAGGTGCCCAATGCACCAAAACCGGGTACTTGTTATGAATGTGGCCAAACGGGTCATTTTAGAAATGTGTGTCCGAAGAAGAAAGCCAACACCAACACACGCGGACGAGCTTTCAACATCAACACCGAGGAAGCCCGAGATGACAATGAATTAGTCACGGGTACGTTTCTCCTCAACAACACTTATGTTACTTGTTTATTCGATTCGGGTACCGATAAGAGTTTTTCATCCAAGACTTTGACTCATTCTTTTAATACTCCACCACTTCCACTAGATACCACTTATACCATTGAAGTGGCCAACGGAAAACTATTGAGTGCCGACACATATTACCGGGGGTGTACTGTGACGACCCGGGAATTTCCGACCAAAATTTAAACTTAATCTTCATATTATTTTGACACAATAAGCAAAGTCTGTAATATATAAGTCTCAAAAACCTTGAACTGTGTTCATGTATATATTTGACCTTTGACTATTACCGACGATTCACGAACAAATTATTGTAAATAAATATGTGTGTGTATATATATATATATATATATATATATATATATATATATATATATATATATATATATATATATAAATGTAATATATATAAAATGTATAAATATTTAATATTTAATATATGTTGTCATATAATTATAATATTAACATAATAAACGTAACCATAAGTTAAAAATATAATTGTTATACTAACATTATTATTTTCAGTGTTGCTATTAATATTAATATTAATACCAGTATGAGTTATATTATTATTTTCAACAAATATATATAGATATGGATTTTAGTACATTTAATTTGGTATCTTTACTAATATTATTATTATCATTATTCTTACTAATATTATTATGATATTAATATTATCTTTATTATTAGTAATAATATAATTATTATACCTATATTACTATTAGTTAAAATAGTAGGGGTATTATTATTATAATATTTATTAAAAGAGTAATCATAATCTATAAATATAAATATATAAGAATAAGAGAAATACTAACAAATATTCAGATATACATAAATACATGTACATATATTAAATATTAAATACAGTTATTACATATATATATTTATATACAAATACTTGTGCATATATATATTTATATATAAAAATACGGTTCACTATATATATGTATAATTACAGCAAACAATTTCACATCATTTTCAATCTGTAGTGAATTGATTTTCTGCTATCTTGTTCGTACCAATCAAGGAATCAAACACACGAAAGAATCCAAGTTTCTGTTAACCATATCATTCGAGTGTTATTTTATTTTTATTTTTATTATTTTATTTCTGTACTGATGATTGAACCTGTCAACCCACTCTCATTATAAAACAATCGAACTAACCAATGATTGAATTAAACCACTCCTCCTGTTTTTATTAATTTTCGATGAACCCATTTGTTACTTATCAGCCAGACAAACAACCATTTTATTATCACCACAATAGCCATGTATAATCACCATCCATCTTCAAACAATCACCACAACCCACCTATATCGATCAGTGTTTTCTTTCTGCTTGTTTAACTACAATCAACCAAATATCATTAATGCAACCACAACCCACCGTATCCCTTGCTACTCATCTTACTATTTCGGTCGAGCTATACCATCACAAACACGCTATCATTCACTCTCCTTCTTCATTGTTCGAAACCATCATTAAACCCACCACTATTGACACCCTTGGCTCACTCCCTTCACGACACCAACAAGTATAACCACCAACCATCACCGAGAGCCACCATGAGAGACCAACATATGTGTTTTTTGGTTTCTTCTTGTCTATCGAGCAAAGACCCACCACTTACAACAATTGACAACCATTGCAAATCAATACCCATCTTCATGAACCAAACTACTACTAATCGTTTATTTTTTTTAAACGAACAAACCGAGACCTTGCTTGTGTTATCACTATTCGTGCATTACATGAACACCTTCGAATCAAACCCACAACTATCCTTACAAACCACCATGATCACACCCCAACCACGCACCACTAAACCACTTTGAATTTTTTTATTTGTTACTAATCGAGGCATTATGAAACCCACGCACACACCACATTGTTTCTGTTTTCCAGCCTTCCAAAAACCGACACCCTTCATTCCCCAATTCAGTTTCATTATTGTTTCTTGTCAAACAAGGTTTCCATGACCACCTTCAATCACTTCTAAATTAATCACCTTCGGTTCCTTCTTGATCAATCATCAAACCATAACAATCATCATCATTTAGCTCGACAGGTTTGCTGTTGTTGTTACTCTGTCTGAACAAGACAACTCAAAACATCTACCACTTTCTTATTCGATCACCAACCACTGTTTCTTGATTAAAACACCACCGTAGCCTTACTATTGTGTACAGCTGTAAAACATCACCATAAACACTTACAAGCTTACTTCTGTTAAGTTAATTTCTCCTTCGTTCTTTTCTTTCTCTTTCGATGGGCACTCAAACAAAACAGAAATCTGATTATATCGACTACCATGTTTGATATTCCAATCTAATTATCGTTTGCTATTTTGTGCTTTTTCTTAATGGCCGACATATACCTAAAAGATAACTCCACTTGCATATTAAAAAGGATTTTAATCAGTTGTAAAAAGAATACTAGCTGGATCGTTATTATATTTTTTTACAATTCGGGCCATATAAAGACATACTTGTTGGGCCAAGATTCGTGTGGGTGTTGGGTCAACATAACTCTTTGGGCCAAAAAAGTCTGCAAGGATGCTATTTATGTTTTACGAATGAGATTGGCTCAGGAGGAGTTCACGAGTATGAAGAGGAGGAGAAGATGAAATTATAATTCCATGATTTCATGTACATATACGATGATAGAATAAGATGATGATTATGGTTATGATGGTGTAGATAATTGTGATCGTGAATTAATACGATTAGGAAGGATAATGGGTGTTGTTAAAGATGAAACAGAAAGAGTGTTATAAGAACAATATGGAATATTTATTCAGAAAAGATTAAGCAGAATAATGGTTTGGGCGTGTGTTTGTTAAACGAGAGGTTGCGAGTTCGAATCCGGACAGTGGCGTTTTGTTTTTAAAAGCTTGACTTCAAAGGTTGTACTTTGTTATTTTATTACCATTATTATTATTGTTATTATTATTAGTTATCATTTATTATTATTATCAAGATTATTATTAAGACTAATACTATTATCATTACTAGTAATATCATTTTTATTGATATTATTATTATTATCTCATTATTATTATTAATATAAGTATTATTATTATTAATGTTATCATTATTAAGGATATAATCATTGTTATTATTATTAGGGGAATCATTATTAGAAAAATTATTATTCTTATTAAAAGTAACATTAATATTTAAAATTATCATTTTTATTATTATTATTATTAAAGTTAGTATTATTATTAAAATTATCATTTTTATCAAAGTTATTATTATTACTATCCTTATTATTATTTTGACATTAATATTATTATTTTTACATTATCAATATCATTATCATAATAACCATTATTATTATTATTATTATTGTAAAATTAACAACTTTATTTATTATCATTATCAACATTATTTTATCAAATAACTATTAGTTATATAAAACTATATTTACTACACATAACATAATTACATTAATACTTTTATAATTAATAAGGTTATTAACGAAAAACCTAATTAAAATAACAAATAAATCTCTAATAATATATAAATTTGTTCGATTACCATATTATGTGTTAATATATATATATATAAATGTATAGGTTCGTGAATCCGAGGTCAACCCTAAACTTGTTAAATGTCGTCATATGTATTTTCACTACAAAATACAGTATGGTGAGTTTCATTTGCTCCCTTTTTAATTGCTTTTGCAATATATATTTTTGGGCTGAGAATACATGCGCTGCTTTTATAAATGTTTACAAAATAGACACAAGTACTTAAAAATATATTCTACGTTGAGTTGTACCACTGGCATATTTCCCTGTAGCTTGGTAACTACTATTTACATGGGTATTGTAAACGCGAATCCTGTTGATAGATCTATCGGGCCTGACAACCCCAACCGGACTGGACGACCAGTATTCAACGGTTGCACAGTACTTCGTTTCGGTGACTACACTTGGTACGGTGTAGTGAGATTTCATAATAAAGGGAATATGCGACGTGATTAAATGTTAAGTATGGTTACCAAGTGCTCAACCACTTAGAATGCTTTACATACACTTGCGAGTGTATTATGTTTATGATTATGAAATCTTGTGGTCTATTGAAAAATTGAAATGATTGTTATGATAAACCTATGAACTCACCAACCTTTTGGTTGACACTTTAAATCATGTTTATTCTCAGGTAATAATTAAGTCTTCCGCTGTGCATTTGCTCAATTTAAGGACATTACTTGGAGTCGATCATCGCAATGGGACCAAATGTTGATGACTTCGTCCAGGTGGATAAGGACGGGTCTTTACAGGTGGTATCAGAGCGGTGGTCTTAGCGAACCAGGTCTTGCATTAGTGTGTCTAACTGATAGTTGATTAGATGCATTAGTGAGTCTGAACTTCGACCGTGTCTACATGTCAAAAGTTTTGCTTATCATTCCGTGTCGAAAAATTTCCTGCTTATCATTTTTAGGGAATCACTTGCTTATCATACTTAATCTAGATATATCTTACTGCCTGGATTGCATGAATAGTGTATAGACATAATTCATATCTTAGTATATCTGTTACTGTAAACTTTGCCTAACATATTCCGTAGATTCCTCCGTAACTTATGGGATTTTAGTATTATATATGCATATGTAAATTATGTATTGCAGGGTACTAATCTACATCCTTTAATCTATTTCTTATTGAAAATCCTTCAACTGATCGTACGAGATGAATCCCTCAACTAGTTCGAATTCCTCGGATTCCGATAGCTATTCTAATATGGAGTTTCACCTAAGCTCCGAAAGTAGTGTCACCAGAATGAATCAACCAATCATCCATCCCCACTTCATCTGATGGGTTCGTTGTCGACTTAATCAATGGAGACGCGCAGAAGGCGATCCCTTCCACTAACCGAATTCACCTTTTGATGAAGAACCTGAAGCACTTACCGGCGAACCTGTTCGTAACACCATTTTCAGCCTCAGTTCCAGAGTAGTTCGACACGATTATATTCTATCCACAATTCTGAACCTTATTCACCCGCTCGTTTCAACCGACAATCATCCCGGAATAATAGAAGAAGTCAACGAAGTTCGCGCTCGAGTAATCAATTGGGAGAATATGGTGCAAAATTTACCAGCTTCAGCAACATCACCGGCACCAACAGTACCATCAGTAACAACACCAGTACCATCAACAATCCATGCCTCAACATCTCATTCTGTACCTCGAGCACAATCTTCGTTTTACACGTTGTTCTACATCGATTAATTTTCGTTCTACGAATCGTTCTATATCATTTATCTTCACGAAACATGGAGATTATGTAATCTCTAAAGTCTTAGAGATTAGCTATTCTAGCTCAAACCGAAAAGCAAATGAGATTAATATCATATTAATTCATTAAATCCATGATTAAATCTGAAGAAAATATATATGTAAGTATATTTTCATAAAGATTGTAATTAAAAATTCTTTCGTACAAACTGTTAATGTTGAAAATATTTTAACGGGTAGGTAATACCCGAGGAATATTCAGATTTCACCTTAATAAGTATATTGTACACTCTTTCAAATCTAATTCAATAGTCATTTACGATCCTATTTACAACCACCGATATACGTACCCGTTCACCACAGAATAACCATTTTCATTCAATTTCATATTTGGATTTTGATCTATCAGAATTCAACAAGTGGCATAATGAAGAAAACACTGGACAAAATAAAATTTGTTAGAAACAAACAAATTAACTACGAGAAAAATGTTGTTAAGAATCCACGCTAACTGTTCCTAGCTAATTGTTCCTAGCTAACTGATTACATTTTATTTATCGCAATTTATTCATCGCAATTTACATTCTCGCAATTTTATTTATCGTCATTTAATTTTTGTTATTTATTTTTACGCACTTTAAATATCGGGACACGTATACAAGGTTTTGACGTATCATAGCGACGCATCTATATATATTATTTGGAATAACCATAGACACTCTATATGCAGTAATGCGGGAGTTAGCTACACAGGGTTGAGGTTGATTCTACAATAATATATATAGTTTGAGTTGTGATCGAGTCTGAGACGTATACGGGTCACGATACGTATTAATTAATTCGAAATTTTATATATTAAACTATATATGCATTATTGGACTGCTAACTGTGGACTATCGACTGTGGACTATCAAGATTGGACAATTAAAAATGAATTAAAATATTGATTATAACATATGAAACTAAACAATTCTTCAAGTTTGCCACTTGATTTCATCTTAAACCTCATTTATATCTTGACGATTCCAATCTGCGTTCAAACCTTTCATGATTCTTGAAAACACCTCAATCGGGAGAATGAATCAACCGTACTTCATCTACGGAAGGAAAGATTTATGCATAGTTATGCACTGAAAAAGACTCGGAACCTGAGCAAACGTTTAACACGTATCTGTGCTAGCACCTTTGGCGTTGTTATTACCGAAAAATCACTTTACAATCCCTTTTCAAAGTAGCCAATTTTGTCACAGCTCCAGCAAGTCAACTTCGACTTTCATTCGGGTTTGCCTTATTATAACTTTGATATATGTGCGTGCTCATTTATTGTTACCGAGAAACCATTTATATTCCACCATATTACCATCAGCGTTTAATCATCTAAAAGCACAATTCTCCTGAAAACACCTCGGATTGATAACCGATAATTCAAATATGGCTGCATTAAATGCAGACGAAACAGTAAAATTGTAGATGGCCTAAATGGCCAAGAGTTTGATGATAAAAAATGGAGTGTTGGGAACGCTCGATAGAAAATTTAGTACTGAAAAATTGATAGAGTTAACCATGAAGGAGATCAAGGACAAATACAAGGTACATACCCAATATTCAAAGAATCCAGGTGATACTGTATCCGATGAAACCTTCAACGAATATCTTGCTCCTTATTCATGTTAAAATCTTGCGAAAAATCTTTTCCATCAATCTTCGAACTTAGAAATTCCAAAAAAAAATATCGTCATAAATATCTTCGATATTTTTATAAATATTCTTGACCGAAATTATATACCTCATCGTATTTTCTGTATTCCATTATATTGGAAACTTCTGTAAAATTTAAGTATAAATTATGAATGAATTTTGAAGTAGTGTTGGGAACTGATGCATGAGTTAGTATAATATAATGACACTTGGCCAACGTGATTATATTACAGTAATTCATGCTGAAAGTTCTATTGGGGCATGATGATTCACAGATCATAACTTCATCATGTGCCATGTTACATAACTCTTTCATTCTACTTAACTTCTGAACATATCAAGAAAATGTATTCTTGATAGTTCTATCTTCCGTGATGTTGATAAATTTGAAAATCAAATCGTGCTATCACGTTCTTTCCTGCATAGAACATTTTAATCATTCGAAATTCTATATCTACGAATTTTGGACCATTATTCGCTTGACTTGAAGTCGGGAAGAGAAAATAAAAGTATAGAGCTTCGAAATATAAGGGAGAATATAAAGCCCGATAACAACGCATAAATTACAAACCATGTATATCAATGTTTATCGCAACATAAAGACACGGGAGAATTAAAAACACTATAACCCCAAAGGCGAAGTAGAAGAAAGTAGATTCCTCTGGTGAAAGTTGGAAAAGGAGAATGAATGCGGCGATAGTAAGGATGAGGACAAGGAACAGAACTGGATTAAGCATTTTCACAATCATTTGAAAGAATGGATCGAGAAAGAAAGAATTGGAGTGGTGAAAATGATGGGACGAAAGAAGTTCATTTATAGTGGAGATACCAGACAAAGCAATCGAGACAGATGATCGCATTTAATTAAAGAGATTCTATTTTTCTTATTCGCCGAAGAATCAAATCTTTTAGATTTCAAAGATTTTCTGTGAATCCCTAGAATTCCGGAATTCAACCAAGACAATGTTAAAAGATAAGACGAATATTATTTTCGGAAATCAACCATGACTAGTCAAAAGTTAAATATGTATCTCAATTTTCTGTGATAACTTCACTCGTACGCTTCAAATAATAGAATTGTTTTATCTATATTACTCAATTATGATAAAACTCTATTTATCAACTCATATTCGTCATGAAAACATTTTTATTGTTAGCCATGATGACCTCACTCAAATTTCGGGACGAAATTTCTTTAACGGGTAGGTACTGTGACGACCCGGGAATTTCCGACCAAAATTTAAACTTAATCTTCATATTATTTTGACACAATAAGCAAAGTCTGTAATATATAAGTCTCAAAAACCTTGAACTGTGTTCATGTATATATTTGACCTTTGACTATTACCGACGATTCACAAACAAATTATTGTAAATAAATATGTGTATATATATATAATATATATATATATATATATATATATATATATATATATATATATATATATATATATATATATATATATATATATATATATAAATGTAATATATATAAAATGTATAAATATTTAATATTTAATATATGTTATCATATAATTATAATATTAACATAATAAACGTAACCATAAGTTAAAAATATAATTGTTATACTAACATTATTATTTTCAGTGTTGCTATTAATATTAATATTAATACCAGTATGAGTTATATTATTATTTTCAACAAATATATATAGATATGGATTTTAGTACATTTAATTTGGTATCTTTACTAATATTATTATTATCATTATTCTTACTAATATTATTATGATATTAATATTATCTTTATTATTAGTAATAATATAATTATTATACCTATATTACTATTAGTTAAAATAGTAGGGGTATTATTATTATAATATTTATTAAAAGAGTAATCATAATCTATAAATATAAATATATAAGAATAAGAGAAATACTAACAAATATTCAGATATACATAAATACATGTACATATATTAAATATTAAATACAGTTATTACATATATATATTTATATACAAATACTTGTGCATATATATATTTATATATAAAAATACGGTTCACTATATATATGTATAATTACAGCAAACAATTTCACATCATTTTCAATCTGTAGTGAATTGATTTTCTGCTATCTTGTTCGTACCAATCAAGGAATCAAACACACGAAAGAATCCAAGTTTCTGTTAACCATATCATTCGAGTGTTATTTTATTTTTATTTTTTTTATTTTATTTCTGTACTGATGATTGAACCTGTCAACCCACTCTCATTATAAAACAATCGAACTAACCAATGATTGAATTAAACCACTCCTCCTGTTTTTATTAATTTTCGATGAACCCATTTGTCACTTATCAGCCAGACAAACAACCATTTTATTATCACCACAATAGCCATGTATAATCACCATCCATCTTCAAACAATCACCACAACCCACCTATATCGATCAGTGTTTTCTTTCTGCTTGTTTAACTACAATCAACCAAATATCATTAATGCAACCACAACCCACCGTATCCCTTGCTACTCATCTTACTATTTCGGTCGAGCTATACCATCACAAACACGCTATCATTCACTCTCCTTCTTCATTGTTCGAAACCATCATTAAACCCACCACTATTGACACCCTTGGCTCACTCCCTTCACGACACCAACAAGTATAACCACCAACCATCACCGAGAGCCACCATGAGAGACCAACATATGTGTTTTTTGGTTTCTTCTTGTCTATCGAGCAAAGACCCACCACTTACAACAATTGACAACCATTGCAAATCAATACCCATCTTCATGAACCAAACTACTACTATTCGTTTATTTTTTTTAAACGAACAAATCGAGACCTTGCTTGTGTTATCACTATTCGTGCATTACATGAACACCTTCGAATCAAACCCACAACTATCCTTACAAACCACCATGATCACACCCCAACCACGCACCACTAAACCACTTTGAATTTTTTTATTTGTTACTAATCGAGGCATTATGAAACCCACGCACACACCACATTGTTTCTGTTTTCCAGCCTTCCAAAAACCGACACCCTTCATTCCCCAATTCAGTTTCATTATTGTTTCTTGTCAAACAAGGTTTCCATGACCACCTTCAATCACTTCTAAATTAATCACCTTCAGTTCCTTCTTGATCAATCATCAAACCATAACAATCATCATCATTTAGCTCGACAGGTTTGCTGTTGTTGTTACTCTGTCTGAACAAGACAACTCAAAACATCTACCACTTTCTTATTCGATCACCAACCACTGTTTCTTGATTAAAACACCACCGTAGCCTTACTATTGTGTACAGCTGTAAAACATCACCATAAACACTTACAAGCTTACTTCTGTTAAGTTAATTTCTCCTTCGTTCTTTTCTTTCTCTTTCGATGGGCACTCAAACAAAACAGAAATCTGATTATATCGACTACCATGTTTGATATTCCAATCTAATTATCGTTTGCTATTTTGTGCTTTTTCTTAATGGCCGACATATACCTAAAAGATAACTCCACTTGCATATTAAAAAGGATTTTAATCAGTTGTAAAAAGAATACTAGCTGGATCGTTATTATATTTTTTTACAATTCGGGCCATATAAAGACATACTTGTTGGGCCAAGATTCGTGTGGGTGTTGGGTCAACATAACTCTTTAGGCCATAAAAGTCTGCAAGGATGCTATTTATGTTTTACGAATGAGAATGGCTCAGGAGGAGTTCACGAGTATGAAGAGGGGGAGAAGATGAAATTATAATTCCATGATTTCATGTACATATACGATGATAGAATAAGATGATGATTATGGTTATGATGGTGTAGATAATTGTGATCGTGAATTAATACGATTAGGAAGGATAATGGGTGTTGTTAAAGATGAAACAGAAAGAGTGTTATAAGAACAATATGGAATATTTATTCAGAAAAGATTAAGCAGAATAATGGTTTGGGCGTGTGTTTGTTAAACGAGAGGTTGCGAGTTCGAATCCGGACAGTGGCGTGTTGTTTTTAAAAGCTTGACTTCAAAGGTTGTACTTTGTTATTTTATTACCATTATTATTATTGTTATTATTATTAGTTATCATTTATTATTATTATCAAGATTATTATTAAGACTAATACTATTATCATTACTAGTAATATCATTTTTATTGATATTATTATTATTATCTCATTATTATTATTAATATAAGTATTATTATTATTAATGTTATCATTATTAAGGATATAATCATTGTTATTATTATTAGGGGAATCATTATTAGAAAAATTATTATTCTTATTAAAAGTAACATTAATATTTAAAATTATCATTTTTATTATTATTATTATTAAAGTTAGTATTATTATTAAAATTATCATTTTTATCAAAGTTATTATTATTACTATCCTTATTATTATTTTGACATTAATATTATTATTTTTACATTATCAATATCATTATCATAATAACCATTATTATTATTATTATTATTGTAAAATTAACAACTTTATTTATTATCATTATCAATATTATTTTATCAAATAACTATTAGTTATATAAAACTATATTTACTACACATAACATAATTACATTAATACTTTTATAATTAATAAGGTTATTAACGAAAAACCTAATTAAAATAACAAATAAATCTCTAATAATATATAAATTTGTTCGATTACCATATTATGTGTTAATATATATATATAAATGTATAGGTTCGTGAATCCGAGGTCAACCCTACACTTGTTAAATGTCGTCATATGTATTTTCACTACAAAATACAGTATGGTGAGTTTCATTTGCTCCCTTTTTAATTGCTTTTGCAATATATATTTTTGGGCTGAGAATACATGCGCTGCTTTTATAAATGTTTACAAAATAGACACAAGTACTTAAAAATATATTCTACGTTGAGTTGTACCACTGGCATATTTCCCTGTAGCTTGGTAACTACTATTTACATGGGTATTGTAAACGCGAATCCTGTTGATAGATCTATCGGGCCTGACAACCCCAACCGGACTGGACGACCAGTATTCAACGGTTGCACAGTACTTCGTTTCGGTGACTACACTTGGTACGGTGTAGTGAGATTTCATAATAAAGGGAATATGCGACGTGATTAAATGTTAAGTATGGTTACCAAGTGCTCAAACACTTAGAATGCTTTACATACACTTGCGAGTGTATTATGTTTATGATTATGAAATCTTGTGGTCTATTGAAAAATTGAAATGATTGTTATGATAAACCTATGAACTCACCAACCTTTTGGTTGACACTTTAAATCATGTTTATTCTCAGGTAATAATTAAGTCTCCCGCTGTGCATTTGCTCAATTTAAGGACATTACTTGGAGTCGATCATCGCAATGGGACCAAATGTTGATGACTTCGTCCAGGTGGATAAGGACGGGTCTTTACAGGTGGTATCAGAGCGGTGGTCTTAGCGAACCAGGTCTTGCATTAGTGTGTCTAACTGATAGTTTATTAGATGCATTAGTGAGTCTGAACTTCGACCGTGTCTACATGTCAAAAGTTTTGCTTATCATTCCGTGTCGAAAAATTTCATGCTTATCATTTTTAGGGAATCACTTGCTTATCATACTTAATCTAGATATATCTTACTGCCTGGATTGCATGAATAGTGTATAGACATAATTCATATCTTAGCGTATCTGCTAATTCATATCTTAGTATATCTGTTACTGTAAACTTTGCCTAACATATTCCGTAGATTCCTCCGTAACTTATGGGATTTTAGTATTATATATGCATATGTAAATTATGTATTACAGGGTACTAATCTACATCCTTTAATCTATTTCTTATTGAAAATCCTTCAACTGATCGTACGAGATGAATCCCTCAACTAGTTCGAATTCCTCGGATTCCGATAGCTATTCTAATATGGAGTTTCACCTAAGCTCCGAAAGTAGTGTCACCAGAATGAATCAACCAATCATCCATCCCCACTTCATCTGATGGGTTCGTTGTCGACTTAATCAATGGAGACGCGCAGAAGGCGATCCCTTCCACTAACCGAATTCACCTTTTGATGAAGAACCTGAAGCACTTACCGGCGAACCTGTTCGTAACACCATTTTCAGCCTCAGTTCCAGAGTAGTTCGACACGATTATATTCTATCCACAATTCTGAACCTTATTCACCCGCTCGTTTCAACCGACAATCATCCCGGAATAATAGAAGAAGTCAACGAAGTTCGCGCTCGAGTAATCAATTGGGAGAATATGGTGCAAAATTTACCAGCTTCAGCAACATCACCGGCACCAACAGTACCATCAGTAACAACATCAGTACCATCAACAATCCATGCCTCAACATCTCATTCTGTACCTCGAGCACAATCTTCGTTTTACACGTTGTTCTACATCGATTAATTTTCGTTCTACGAATCGTTCTATATCATTTATCTTCACGAAACATGGAGGTTATGTAATCTTTAAAGTCTTAGAGATTAGCTATTCTAGCTCAAACCGAAAAGCAAATGAGATTAATATCATATTAATTCATTAAATCCATGATTAAATCTGAAGAAAATATATATGTAAGTATATTTTCATAAAGATTGTAATTAAAAATTCTTTCGTACAAACTGTTAATGTTGAAAATATTTTAACGGGTAGGTAATACCCGAGGAATATTCAGATTTCACCTTAATAAGTATATTGTACACTCTTTCAAATCTAATTCAATAGTCATTTACGATCCTATTTACAACCACCGATATACGTACCCGTTCACCACAGAATAACCATTTTCATTCAATTTCATATTTGGATTTTGATCTATCAGAATTTAACAAGTGGCATAATGAAGAAAACACTGGACAAAATAAAATTTGTTAGAAACAAACAAATTAACTACGAGAAAAATGTTGTTAAGAATCCACGCTAACTGTTCCTAGCTAATTGTTCCTAGCTAACTGATTACATTTTATTTATCGCAATTTATTCTCGCAATTTACATTCTCGCAATTTTATTTATCGTCATTTAATTTTTGTTATTTATTTTTACGCACTTTAAATATCGGGACACGTATACAAGGTTTTGACGTATCATATCGACGCATCTATATATATTATTTGGAATAACCATAGACACTCTATATGCCGTAATGCGGGAGTTAGCTACACAGGGTTGAGGTTGATTCTACAATAATATATATAGTTTGAGTTGTGATCGAGTCTGAGACGTATACGGGTCACGATACGTATTAATTAATTCGAAATTTTATATATTAAACTATATATGCATTATTGGACTGCTAACTGTGGACTATCGACTGTGGACTATCAAGATTGGACAATTAAAAATGAATTAAAATATTGATTATAACATATGAAACTAAACAATTCTTCAAGTTTGCCACTTGATTTCATCTTAAACCTCATTTATATCTTGACGATTCCAATCTGCGTTCAAACCTTTCATGATTCTTGAAAACACCTCAATCGGGAGAATGAATCAACCGCACTTCATCTACGGAAGGAAAGATTTATGCATAGTTATGCACTGAAAAAGACTCGGAACCTGAGCAAACGTTTAACACGTATCTGTGCTAGCACCTTTGGCGTTGTTATTACCGAAAAATCACTTTACAATCCCTTTTCAAAGTAGCCAATTTTGTCACAGCTCCAGCAAGTCAACTTCGACTTTCATTCGGGTTTGCCTTATTATAACTTTGATATATGTGCGTGCTCATTTATTGTTACCGAGAAACCATTTATATTCCACCATATTACCATCAGCGTTTAATCATCTAAAAGCACAATTCTCCTGAAAACACCTCGGATTGATAACCGATAATTCAAATATGGCTGCATTAAATGCAGACGAAACAGTAAAATTGTAGATGGCCTAAATGGCCAAGAGTTTGATGATAAAAAATGGAGTGTTGGGAACGCTCGATAGAAAATTTAGTACTGAAAAACGGATAGAGTTAACCATGAAGGAGATCAAGGACAAATACAAGGTACATACCCAATATTCAAAGAATCCAGGTGATACTGTATCCGATGAAACCTTCAACGAATATCTTGCTCCTTATTCATGTTAAAATCTTGCGAAAAATCTTTTCCATCAATCTTCGAACTTAGAAATTCCAAAAAAAAATATCGTCATAAATATCTTCGATATTTTTATAAATATTCTTGACCGAAATTATATACCTCATCGTATTTTCTGTATTCCATTATATTGGAAACTTCTGTAAAATTTAAGTATAAATTATGAATGAATTTTGAAGTAGTGTTGGGAACTGATGCATGAGTTAGTATAATATAATGACACTTGGCCAACGTGATTATATTACAGTAATTCATGCTGAAAGTTCTATTGGATCATGATGATTCACAGATCATAACTTCATCATGTGCCATGTTACATAACTCTTTCATTCTACTTAACTTCTGAACATATCAAGAAAATGTATTCTTGATAGTTCTATCTTCCGTGATGTTGATAAATTTGAAAATCAAATCGTGCTATCACGTTTTTTCCTGCATAGAACATTTTAATCATTCGAAATTCTATATCTACGAATTTTGGACCATTATTCGCTTGACTTGAAGTCGGGAAGAGAAAATAAAAGTATAGAGCTTCGAAATATAAGGGAGAATATAAAGCCCGATAACAACGCATAAATTACAAACCATGTATATCAATGTTTATCGCAACATAAAGACACGGGAGAATTAAAAACACTATAACCCCAAAGGCGAAGTAGAAGAAAGTAGATTCCTCTGGTGAAAGTTGGAAAAGGAGAATGAATGCGGCGATAGTAAGGATGAGGACAAGGAACAGAACTGGATTAAGCATTTTCACAATCATTTGAAAGAATGGATCGAGAAAGAAAGAATTGGAGTGGTGAAAATGATGGGACGAAAGAAGTTCATTTATAGTGGAGATACCAGACAAAGCAATCGAGACAGATGATCGCATTTAATTAAAGAGATTCTATTTTTCTTATTCGCCGAAGAATCAAATCTTTTAGATTTCAAAGATTTTCTGTGAATCCCTAGAATTCCGGAATTCAACCAAGACAATGTTAAAAGATAAGACGAATATTATTTTCGGAAATCAACCATGACTAGTCAAAAGTTAAATATGTATCTCAATTTTCTGTGATAACTTCACTCGTACGCTTCAAATAATAGAATTGTTTTATCTATATTACTCAATTATGATAAAACTCTATTTATCAACTCATATTCGTCATGAAAACATTTTTATTGTTAGCCATGATGACCTCACTCAAATTTCGGGACGAAATTTCTTTAACGGGTAGGTACTGTGACGACCCGGGAATTTCCGACCAAAATTTAAACTTAATCTTCATATTATTTTGACACAATAAGCAAAGTCTGTAATATATAAGTCTCAAAAACCTTGAACTGTGTTCATGTATATATTTGACCTTTGACTATTACCGACGATTCACGAACAAATTATTGTAAATAAATATGTGTATATATATATAAATATATATATATATATATATATATATAAATATATATATATATATATATATATATATATATATATATATATATATATAAATGTAATATATATAAAATGTATAAATATTTAATATTTAATATATGTTATCATATAATTATAATATTAACATAATAAACGTAACCATAAGTTAAAAATATAATTGTTATACTAACATTATTATTTTCAGTGTTGCTATTAATATTAATATTAATACCAGTATGAGTTATATTATTATTTTCAACAAATATATATAGATATGGATTTTAGTACATTTAATTTGGTATCTTTACTAATATTATTATTATCATTATTCTTACTAATATTATTATGATATTAATATTATCTTTATTATTAGTAATAATATAATTATTATACCTATATTACTATTAGTTAAAATAGTAGGGGTATTATTATTATAATATTTATTAAAAGAGTAATCATAATCTATAAATATAAATATATAAGAATAAGAGAAATACTAACAAATATTCAGATATACATAAATACATGTACATATATTAAATATTAAATACAGTTATTACATATATATATTTATATACAAATACTTGTGCATATATATATTTATATATAAAAATACGGTTCACTATATATATGTATAATTACAGCAAACAATTTCACATCATTTTCAATCTGTAGTGAATTGATTTTCTGCTATCTTGTTCGTACCAATCAAGGAATCAAACACACGAAAGAATCCAAGTTTCTGTTAACCATATCATTCGAGTGTTATTTTATTTTTATTTTTATTATTTTATTTCTGTACTGATGATTGAACCTGTCAACCCACTCTCATTATAAAACAATCGAACTAACCAATGATTGAATTAAACCACTCCTCCTGTTTTTATTAATTTTCGATGAACCCATTTGTTACTTATCAGCCAGACAAACAACCATTTTATTATCACCACAATAGCCATGTATAATCACCATCCATCTTCAAACAATCACCACAACCCACCTATATCGATCAGTGTTTTCTTTCTGCTTGTTTAACTACAATCAACCAAATATCATTAATGCAACCACAACCCACCGTATCCCTTGCTACTCATCTTACTATTTCGGTCGAGCTATACCATCACAAACACGCTATCATTCACTCTCCTTCTTCATTGTTCGAAACCATCATTAAACCCACCACTATTGACACCCTTGGCTCACTCCCTTCACGACACCAACAAGTATAACCACCAACCATCACCGAGAGCCACCATGAGAGACCAACATATGTGTTTTTTGGTTTCTTCTTGTCTATCGAGCAAAGACCCACCACTTACAACAATTGACAACCATTGCAAATCAATACCCATCTTCATGAACCAAACTACTACTAATCGTTTATTTTTTTTAAACGAACAAACCGAGACCTTGCTTGTGTTATCACTATTCGTGCATTACATGAACACCTTCGAATCAAACCCACAACTATCCTTACAAACCACCATGATCACACCCCAACCACGCACCACTAAACCACTTTGAATTTTTTTTATTTGTTACTAATCGAGGCATTATGAAACCCACGCACACACCACATTGTTTCTGTTTTCCAGCCTTCCAAAAACCGACACCCTTCATTCCCCAATTCAGTTTCATTATTGTTTCTTGTCAAACAAGGTTTCCATGACCACCTTCAATCACTTCTAAATTAATCACCTTCGGTTCCTTCTTGATCAATCATCAAACCATAACAATCATCATCATTTAGCTCGACAGGTTTGCTGTTGTTGTTACTCTGTCTGAACAAGACAACTCAAAACATCTACCACTTTCTTATTCGATCACCAACCACTGTTTCTTGATTAAAACACCACCGTAGCCTTACTATTGTGTACAGCTGTAAAACATCACCATAAACACTTACAAGCTTACTTCTGTTAAGTTAATTTCTCCTTCGTTCTTTTCTTTCTCTTTCGATGGGCACTCAAACAAAACAGAAATCTGATTATATCGACTACCATGTTTGATATTCCAATCTAATTATCGTTTGCTATTTTGTGCTTTTTCTTAATGGCCGACATATACCTAAAAGATAACTCCACTTGCATATTAAAAAGGATTTTAATCAGTTGTAAAAAGAATACTAGTTGGATCGTTATTATATTTTTTTTACAATTCAGGCCATATAAAGACATACTTGTTGGGCCAAGATTCGTGTGGGTGTTGGGTCAACATAACTCTTTGGGCCATAAAAGTCTGCAAGGATGCTATTTATGTTTTACGAATGAGATTGGCTCAGGAGGAGTTCACGAGTATGAAGAGGAGGAGAAGATGAAATTATAATTCCATGATTTCATGTACATATACGATGATAGAATAAGATGATGATTATGGTTATGATGGTGTAGATAATTGTGATCGTGAATTAATACGATTAGGAAGGATAATGGGTGTTGTTAAAGATGAAACAGAAAGAGTGTTATAAGAACAATATGGAATATTTATTCAGAAAAGATTAAGCAGAATAATGGTTTGGGCGTGTGTTTGTTAAACGAGAGGTTTGGGCGTGTGTTTGTTAAACGGGCGGTTATGATGCCATTTGGGTTATTGTTGACCGTCTCACCAAATCCGCACACTTTCTCGCTATGAAAGAAACCGACAAAATGGAGAAACTTGCACAACTTTATATCAAGGAGATCGTAGCCCGACACGGTGTACCTTTATCGATTATCTCTGACCGAGATGGCCGTTTTGTTTCTAGATTTTGGCGTACTTTGCAAGAAGCGTTGGGAACGCGTTTAGACATGAGCACCGCATATCACCCTCAAACCGATGGGCAAAGCGAACGCACGATTCAAACCCTAGAGGACATGTTACGAGCTTGTGTTGTCGATTTTGGGAAAGCTTGGGACAAGCACTTACCTCTCGCCGAGTTCTCTTACAACAATAGTTATCACGCGAGTATTAAAGCCGCACCTTTTGAAGCGCTATATGGCCGAAAATGTCGTTCACCTCTTTGTTGGGCCGAGGTAGGCGACGTGCAAATCACCGGAGCCGAACTCATTCATGAAACCACCGAAAAGATTGTTCAAATCCGAGATAGGCTTCGGAGGGCCCGGAGTGTTATACCGACAAAAGATGCAACGACCTCGAATTTCAAGTCGGTGACCGAGTAATGTTAAAAGTCGCACCTTGAAAAGGTGTAATCCGTTTTGGAAAACGCGGAAAGCTAAATCCGCGGTATATTGGTCCCTTCGAAATCTTGGAGCGTATTGAAACCGTTGCTTATCGTTTAGATCTTCCGCCTCAATTGAGCTCCGTTCATCCTATCTTCCATGTATCTAACTTGAAAAAGTGTCGTGCCGAACCCGATATCGTCATCTCTCTCGAGGAACTTACTATTGATGACAAACTCCATTTTGTGGAAGAACCGGTTGAAATTGTGGACACCTCCATCAAGACATTGAAACAAAGCCGAATCCCAATTGTCAAGGTTCGTTGGATTGCTAAAAGAGGACCCGAGTTTACTTGGGAAAGGCAAGATCAAATGCAAAAGAAATACCCTCACTTATTCCCGATTCCGAAAACGCAAAATTTCGAGGAAGAAACAACGACTACTACGCCTACTTAAATTTCGGGACGAAATTTCTTTTAAGGAGTAGGTAATGTAACATCCCGCCTTTTTCCGTTTACTTTTCCGTTTAACTATTTAAATTCCGTTATATGATTATGACATCCCTCGTTAATTCGCGTTTTAAAAATATCTCGTTTAGGTAATTCACGCACCCGCAACCGAACTCGAGGGACTAGTTTCGCCAAAGAGCCAAAGAGGTGACTAACTTGTGACTAGTCACCCCACCACCTATCTTTTTCATTTTCATTTTCCTTTTCTTCTTCTACTTCCTCATTTTCTTTCAATTCTCCATTTTGAAGAATCATCATCTAAACCCAAGCTAGCGGGTGTCTTGCAAAACAAATTACATATTTGGAATCCTTGCAACTTCCTCTTCGATTCCATACCGACTTCATTACATTTGGATAACTTTCTAAAATCACTAGATTTGGTGTTCTTGATGTTTTTAACTCATAAAGTTGTTAATTAGTGTCTATGGCTCAAGTCTAACATGAATATATGAATTATATGTTCGATTTTGTTATTTGAAGTAACTAGCATGAACATAAACTTTGGTGTGTTTGATTTGGTGATTTGGTTGTTTGAATGATGTTAAATGTCATAAATGCATGTATTAAATGTGTTCCTAACATCACTAGCTTCAATTTCATGTGTAAGTTGCTTGAGAAAACTCCATAAACTTGATTAGTGACTTTGGTGAATTTGGGTTAGGGTTTGATAAGTTTGAAATGAATATTTGATGCATTGAATGCCATGAATTATTGTTAGTAAGTAGTTAGTTGTATTGTATGCTCGATTACCTACAAAACGGCATGTTGTATGTATGCATTAAATGCCCGAATCATAAATGTTCACTTATCAAATTTGAGTATTAAATGTGTGCATTAATTGATCATTTACTTTGGAAAGCCGATTGTTACAAATAACATTTTTGGTTGGTGAAATGTATTTAGTTGTGTTCTTTGTCAAATTACCTTTCTAACGATATAAGATACGAGTTCTAAGTATTAGCGGTTTGTGAGTTATGCTTCAAAGTGTTTTGAATTGAGACTTGGACATTTGAGACTGACCAGGTACCAGCTCCTGTGTATTGTCGCGGCGCGGCAATCCTAGGTCGCGGCGCGGCCTAAGCCGTGTTCAGGTTCTGACCTACATGTCAATTATATGAAAAATGTTTGGCACCCTATGGACCTCTGATTCACATGAGACTTATTCTAACATGTTTATATATGAATAAAAACCTCAGAAAAATAGTTCGGGACCCGACCCGAATGTGTTGACTTTTTCGTTGACTTTGACCGATCAAAGTTTGACTTTTGTTCAAACTTAACCAAATGATTATGCAACCTTCCTAACTTGTTTCTATACTTGTATCTTGCATGAAACTTGACAATTTGATTCACATGCTACATAATCGAGTCGTAACGAGCCATAGGACTAATTGAACATCTTTGACCTATCGGGTTTACCGTTATTGATACGATCTATTTGTTTAGGTCAAGACTAGCACTATCCTTTGCACACGTTACTTTGTGAAGTACTTTTCATACGTGCATCAAGGTGAGATCATAGTCCCATCTTTCAAACAACTTTTATGCTTTAAACTATGGGATGAGAAACATATACGTATCATACTTTTACACTTTGAACACAAGTACGAAAACGAACATTCCACGTACGGGTTTGAACAAAAATTCTCAATTCAATTATCATTAGTTACACTTGCAGGGTGTAAACGTGAACTTATATTATGTGATCACATGGGCTTGACGAGCCTCATTCGGACGGTTCGCTACCGTTAGCGGATGAAATATATTTTCGGGTCTAGTGTATGTTTTAACACTACACAAAGGGTGCAAAACAGTTAAGTTTGATATTTGGGTGCCCGCGAAACAGATAACAACTTTGGAATGCAAATGATTTTGATAATCATATTATATTAAATCTTGTGGTTCAAATGCAACGTTTACTAAAACACCTATGATTTCACCAACGTTTTCGTTGACAGTTTTCTATATATTTTCTCAGGTCCTTGAAAGCTACTTGATACATGCTTCCGCACTCTTTTTGATACTTGCTTGGATGTCGAGTATACATGCATAGTTGGAGCGTCTTTTGACTACTTTAAATTGTGTCACATAGATTTCATTCATACGTCAAACATTGTAATGTAACTAGTCTTTTGAACTACATTTGTAAACTTAAAACATCCTTTTACTTATGAAATGAATGCGACATATTTTGGTCAAATGTCATGATAAAGACTTATGACCACGCAACGGGACCTAAGTAGTCGGCGCCGTCAAACATGATTTGGTCGAGTCGCTACACACAGGATCGTGTAGCTTATCGCATTTACAATCGTCGAACTCGTACCATTAAAGAAAGCACCAATGTAAAGTTTGACGAGTTGTCCGGAATGGTTCTTGGACACAACGGTTCTCGACCTGGTCTCAACCCGATGATACCTGAATCTCCAATCAGACATGTCCCACTCGCAACCTCGGATGACCTCGACGTGTTGTTCGAACCAATTGTTCCTCCAACCTCGCCCAATCCCACGGATACCCCACAGCCGATTGCCCCTGAATCAATGACTATTGGTACTTCTACTCCAATAGTTATGGGCGAATCGCCATCCGTTGAAAAAGACTCCGACGAGTTCTTTATACTGGATGACCTTGACACTTGTGCGTCATCTTCTTCTCGAGTCCCTCCTATTGCAAAACGAGCTTCAACAATAGAGACTCCTCCCCTTGTAAACGATGAATCAAATTCCCCCGAAACGGTTCTTGCTCATGATACTGAATCCCATGAACACGAACCGTTTATCAATCCTTTCCCCAATCAAACATCAGATCCTGAGCCACCTTTGGTTCCTATCGCTGAAATCACAGAACCTCCCTTGACTACTTCCATTGCCAACCCCACGTTGTACATTCAGTTACCCCCAATAACACATAATTCACCACCGCAAGGTTCGTCATTGGGATCATTATCTACGTCTACTAGCTCTACTTATGTAGATACTTCATTGGATAATGCGCATCATGAACCTCTCCCTCACTCATCCAAGTGGACTAAAGATCACCCAATCAATCAAATCATCGGTGATCCCGCTTCGTCTGTTAAAACCCGTAGTGCTTTAAACAATGAATGTCTATTTGCTGCCTTTCTGAGTAATATGGAACCTCGCATGGCTAGTGATGCACTTCAAGACCCCGACTGGTTTGTCGCCATGCAAGAAGAAATTCATCAATTTGATCGCCTTGAAGTTTGGGATCTTGTCCCACAACTGGCCGGAAAAACCATTATCGATACCAAATGGATTTTCAAGAATAAGAAGGACACTCACGGCATTGTCATTCGCAATAAAGCACGTTTGGTTGCAAAAGGATATCGACAACAAGAAGGGATTGACTACGATGAAACATTTGCACCCGTCGCACGAATTGAAGCCATTCGACTATTTCTATCTTATGCTGTCCACAAGCGATTTACAGTCTATCAGATGGACGTGAAAACAGCCTTTCTAAACGGCGTGCTCCAAGAAGAAGTTTATGTTGGTCAACCTGAAGGTTTTGTAAATCAAAAATTTCCAAACCATGTGTACTTGTTGTCAAAGGCTCTTTATGGATTAAAACAGGCACCTAGGGCTTGGTACGAAACCCTCTCTACAAATCTGCTCAAAAACGATTTTTCTCGTGGAACCATCGACACTACTCTTTTCATAAGAAAACAAAAGGATCACATTTTGTTGATCCAAGTTTATGTCGACGATATCATATTTGGTTCTACTTCCCCCGCTTTGTGCTATGAGTTTTCTGAACTCATGAAAACCAAGTTCGAGATGAGTATGCTTGAAGAACTTCATTTCTTTCTGGGGTTAGAAGTTAAACAACTTCCCAATGGTATTTTCATCGGACAATCTAAATACATTTTTGATATGTTTAAAAAGTTTAATTTTCCCGACATGAAAATATCCCGAACCCTAATGTCTATCAACAACACTCTGCATGCTGGTCTCGACGGACAACCATTTGACCAAACCCTTTACCGAAGCATGATAGGTTCTTTGATGTATCTGACTGCCAGTAGACCCGACATCATGTTTGCTGTGTGCCTATGCGCCAGATTTCAGGCTAACCCTAGATATTCCCACTACAAAGCTGTAATGCGAATCTTTAGTTATCTAAAGGGTAGCACTCATCTAGGAATCTGGTATCCCTTCGGAACTGAATTCGACCTGACTGCATTTACGGATGCTGATCATGGTGGTGACAAAGTTGACCGTAAAAGCACCTCAGGAAGTGTACAATTTCTAGGTCGAAAGCTAGTCAGTTGGTCATCTCGCAAACAGAATTGCATCTCACTTTCCACAGCCGAATCTGAATACATCGCGGCTGCGAGTTGTTGTTCACAAGTTCTGTGGATGCAAACCCAACTACGTGAATATGGATTTATAATTAACAAAATTCCGATCTACTGTGACTCTCAGAGTGCCATTGCTATCACTAGCAATCCGGTCCAACACTCGCGCACTAAACACATTGATATCCGCTATCACTTCATAAAGGACCACGTGGAAAAAGGCAACATCGAACTTTATTTTGTCCCGACCAAAAATCAGTTGGCTGACTTACTTACCAAGGCCTTAGATGAACTCACGTTCAAATACCTAGTGGGTGAACTAGGCATGGTAGATCTTTCTGACATATAGATTCATGGCATGTGCCTAGGGGGAGCAATAAGAATCATAATGGCTCTCACATAAATTACAGTGTGAGACCCGCTCTTCAAATAAGGTTTTCTAAAAACTAAATTTGCAAAATTTATTTTTCAAAATAGGTTTTTACAAAGTGAAACATATTTTGAGGGGGAGAAAGAACGAATTTTTTCAAAATCTGATGGCTTCTACATACTTATGTGTAGAACCCGCATCTCAAAGTGGTGTCAAACACACTTCAAAGTGGTGTTAAACATCAAAACGGATTTTTCACAAATAACAGTGTAAAACCAATATTTACACACATAACTCTCCCAATAAACTAAAGCTAAAATGGGCAACTATCAAGGGGGAGTTTAAAGATTCAAATGTCAGAAATGACGGAGGATGTGTCCTAGTGACTGCCTCAGGAGGATGTGTCTAGATGACTGCCTCAAACAAAATAGTCATCAAATGACAGAGGATGTGTCCTAGTGACTGCCTCAGGAGGATGTGTCTAGATGACTGCCTCAAAAGTGGAATGACCCAACAACTTAATGCAAATTAAGTGTTTGGAGCCTCGAACTGCTGAAGGGGTTTTGAAAAACCATGAATAGGAACCCTGCGTATCGGCCGGAAATCCTCTATCAACACCTTATTGTAGAAGGTGGGACCTCAAACAGGGTCCAGAGGTCAGACTTATCTTGATGAGGGAGATCTGTCTAGTTCAACGGAGAGGCAATATGACAATACTTAGGCTTACCTTGGTAGATTTATCAGACCTCCGGAAGGATGATCACCTTAACGATCAGTCAGCCATTAAGCCTGATAACACACACTCCTTAGAGAGTGCAACAACTGAAAGAGATGTGTCACCTCATGACATATCAATGACTTCAGGACGCGATGTAACATCTTCCTACATTACATCGATTTCAACCGACACTTCGGTGTTAGGTACTGTTGGAAGGCTTGGTATAACCAAGAGCGGGAAACCCACAACCAAGTTCCATGATACTTTAATCATGGGGGCGGATAGTTTACTAACGCCAACTGAAAATTCGGTTATCAGTCATCCTCACCATCCGCTGAGGTAACTCCCGGAGAACCCAATTCCGGTGAGGTCAATTCCGGAAAAAGTTTTGGTTTCAGAAAACTTGTCTAGTGTAACAACTAGCATGATTGTTTTAAACCTGTCTAGTGTAACAACTGGCTTGACTTTTACAAAACCAAAAACATTTTTCTAAAAGATCCTGTTTTCTCTAAGGATCAAATTTTACCTTAATCCCTTTGTTTTCTCTTAGTAGGTACACGTTCTATCTCTGGCGAACATAAAAAAAAAAGAAGAAAAAAAGGACGAATCATTATTTGAGGGGGAACAAAAGAGGTTTACCCAATAACGAAAGATCATTTCAAGACCTCTTCGTATGTACAAAAGAAGATAATTCAAATCAAAAGAGACTAACAATCAAGGGGGAGATTGTAGGTAAATCAAATCAATCATAACACTCTCAGATCGGTTTTTCACATGTGCCAAAGTTTGTGTTCAAGATTAATAGCATCAAAGGCTTCATAATTCCAAAATCTACGAACCAAATTTCACTCCGAAAGAAGACGTGACTCCAACACATCAAGCAGAAATCACGACCCACAAGAAGGCTATAAAAATCACTGCAAGAGAACCATCTCGGGAAGGTTATAGTTTTTGAAAACCAACGCCAAGGGGGAGATTGTTGACCATCTTTATTGTCGTATTTAGTAGCGTTAGGTTTTACTGTATTTTACTTGTGTCTTATTGTATTAAGCTAAGTTTTACTTATAACCATCTCATGTAACATTTAGGAGGTTGAGGTTGCTATATATAAAGCCACCTCCTCACTCTTTGTTGAATATGTTGAGTAATCATAATATTGCAAGTATCATTCCACACTCTTATTCTCTCTATATTTTCTCTAGTCTTCCTAAACCCATAAACACTACAAGAACCGATCGGATCATCTTTCCAAAGGGGACTAACACATGCCTACACATCCTACTTGTCACTACCTACTCTTCATACCTACTAAACAAACACGTGTCATAGCCTACAATTTTTCTTTTTATTTAAAAAAAAAACCGTAAATTACTATATGCAAACACGTGTCCCATACCTATACCACAACAGTGAAAACACCTCTATGTCTTCTTCTCTTCTTCTCTCATCCAAAAAAAAAGACGCATATTTTCAATTCTCCATTCCAACATCATATTACTCCATTTCAGATTCAGATTTTTACGTATACAACCCTATCCACTCTGTAAACAACGATTTAACCTGGTCACAAACGATTCACAATTGGTCCCCTCCTTTTCCGTAATCAGATTTATTCTTAAATACGCATGAACCCTAATTGATTCATACGCATGATTCGATTTAGGTTTGATTCAGTTATTGTATATTTCCATCGATTTTACGCTTTCTTCCACAGTATGTCGACAAATATGCCATCAATTGAAATTGAAAAATTAAATTGAATCTCAGGTATGCCATTCATATATGATTATCTAAATTATCATTCGTTACTTCTTTACTTGAATCCTTGCATCATTTTAATTCACATATTACTGTAATTGTATTTTGATTTACTGGACTTTCGTTTGATTAATTTTATGAATTTACCTACGTATTTATAAGTAGAAATGAAAATTTTAATTATAATTATTCTCCAAAAACAGCTGTTAATCTTTATATGCACTCAATTATGTTGATCAATTTTCAGAACGTTCATCTCGGGACAAAATCCCAATTCAATTTCAAAAATTTTAGAATTTTTCCGTTAATTTATGTGAATAATTTCTTAATTATTATCCTTTTGGTTAATCTCGGGTCAAAATCCCAACCATCCTAAAATTTCAGTTTGTTTAAATCCAAAATTATCTTAATGAAACTGTAGTTTTAGTTTTTTTTTTCCTTATATAAGACAGGATAAAGGATAATAATTAGCGTTTTTGTTTATCACGTATTTTAAAAAAAATAAAAATAAATCAATAAATACAAATATAAGTGTATCTCATATTTTTGGATAAAATTTCAATCATAGTGGAAGTTGCAACCGTTTCCTTGATTTTAGTCTACCATCCTATCAATTTCAAAAATAACCTGCATTTACACGTCTATAAAACTGCTTATTGATCATTTCACAATCACAACTTCTCTTTTCCCATTCAATCTTTCAACATCTAAATTTTCCTTTAAAACACTACTAACTTTTATCATCAATGGAATCGAAATTACTGTTGATAGGAGCAATCACTGCGAGGAGTCCATCTGTTTCCACGCGTGTAAAGATACTCAGTATTGAAACATTGTCAAGACAAAATTTTGACTATGGCTTGCCTTTTCTTGATGTTATCGCATCTGATGAACAGGTTATTTCCAAATATTTATAATGTATCTTATCATTAATTACAGTTTTTCATTCTTAGATGTTTCATACACATCATTGTATACTTTGTTTAAATGTTCGAAAATAGTTTGTAACATTAACCTATAATAATAATTCCAGGGTGATCGCATTGGTCTTATTCTGAAAAATGCTCATAAGAAAAAATATGAGGAACTTTTGCAAGAGCAAAATATATATGTGCTTCAAAATGTTGGAACATTAAAGCTAAACAGCCAGATGTCCAAACTTAATCACTGGACACACGAGTGCAAACTGATTTTTATTAACAAAACCACAATTGTGCCAGTGCCTTCCACACAATGGTCTGGAAGTAATGGTTTCAAATTCATTCCATTTCTAGAACTAATCACTTGTCAACTACCAGAAAAACACACTGCAGGTGAACACCCCGTTTTTTAGTTCCATACTTTTTAAATTTTCTGTTTTTTCTTACTGTTTTTTTCTTTCCTTCGTAAATTTCGATTTCGTTAACTAATGGATCAATGATTTACACAAATATTGAGATCATCTTTGGGTGAGTCACTGGCTTTGTGGTACTCTTTTTCTTCTTCCATTCTTATGATTCATTTGTTCAAAACTCCCCTATATGTCACCCAAACATGTTTTTAAGTAATTAGTCTATGTTTATTTGGTGGTTGTGGATCTTCATACCATATTGATCAGGCATATGCTTTATTTGCCTAATATATGAAAATTATTGGAGTAGTTTCGCTCCTTGGCCCATTTCACTTTTACTAATGATCTGTATGTTGTTTTCTGCTGGGGATGTGGACAGGTAAATGCACATATCTTTATGGACACGATTCTATAATACTTGTAAGTACACTTTACCACTTACTACTTTTTATGGGTTATTATACAAGTTAGAATTGTTACTCGATAACTAGGATTTGTTATTTTGATGATGTTAAGATATGGACTGATATTGGTGTACTTACTTTAAAACAACTGTTATGGTTATTGTAATAGTTCACAATTGTTATGATGGTGAACATAAGCTACATAATGACTTGGTGCAAATCTCAAAATAAATCGATCGATTTCATGTCAGGTTAGTTTATGGTTATTAAATTGTTTGCATCTTACTGGTTTTTTTCTATGGTGAAACGAATTTCTGAATCAATTTTGGTTACCTCAGATGCACCGATTGTGGTTGACAAACCATATATTCAGAGTTTGTTGAATACAATCTCAGAGACACTGCTTTTTTGGTTTCAATCGCAAGAATTTCATGATGAATACAACCTTAGAGGTACCTCAGATTATTATTCAGGTTTTTTTTTTTAAAAATACAACCTCAGAATATTATTCAGGTTTTGTTAAATACAACCTCAGATTATTTTTTATTTTTTTTTTTTGTGTGTTTTGATTCCTCTTTGTACAAGTTGTTTTAGGATATTAAATACATAATATCTTCGGCATGTGTTAATGTTTACTATTTTGGTCCTCAGAGTTTCTGGCTTGGATGGATCGTGGGTTCATGGCCTTTATTTTGGGCAATTTTCATAAGTTTCCTTCTTGGGACTGCATATTCAATTAATGTGAGTTTATCTTGACCTTATACTTATGGTTTGAGTTTGTCTCAAATTCAAAATTGTTAAAATTTCTTCTTAAGACAATTATAAATTCTAGATACCGATGTTGCGATGGAAGAGATTGGCTCTCGTGGCAGCAATGTGCATTGTAGCTGTAAGAGCTATAATTGTTCAAGTTGCATTTTACTTGCACATTCAGGTATTTTCTCTCGCTAAACCCATTTACTGCACCCTATGCCTTCCGAAAATTGCAACAACCATAGCTTGATGTCCTTATTATAATATCTCATGAAAACATATCCGTAGTTAATGATGGCAAGATCGGCATATTGGGTATTGGGTCAAAAGAACGTCTTTTTTAGTACTTGTGGAAAGGGGTCCGTTTAGGAATTATGAACATGAAGTTCATGAATGGATGATGTTGAATAATGAAATTAGGTGATGTATAATTTAAAAATAGATGGAATAAAGATGCATGTAATTTTGAGGGAAAACTTTGTTTGCACATGATCTCTTTAAAAGAACCATAAATGCTCACTACCGTTTTGATATTGTAACAGTAGCTTACATACAGGTACACCATACTCTGGTTATAACTTTTGTCAATAGTACTGAAGGCAAAATTTGTTCTTCTATATATGAACCATCAAATTTTGAAACTTTATGTGATACATATATGTTAAAATGGGTAGTTAAACTGGTGAATAGTATTTAATGATATTTATTGATTAAATTCTATTAAAGACATGTAATCTTAACTTTGATTGCTCAGAATTTGCTTATTTTGTAGTTTAAGTTGATTTTAATTTTTATCCCAATATATTCAATTTTTGTGAACATGGGTTCAACATTGCAATTTTGTATCATCTGAATAGTTATGTATGTATGTATGTATATTGTTAATGGTCATTGTTTGTGTACAATCAAATAAAAAACAAACCTCATATCCGTAAATTGATGAGGGGCAATGAAAGAGTATGTATATTCAGAAAAGTTTATCAATTTATACATCAATGTCATCTACTGGACGGACAAACCCACTACTTCAAGCGTTTGCTTTATTGGTTTAGTTAATAATGATTTTTTATGGGTATTGTAATTCATTATCGTCGTAAATAACTAAATACACGGCATATTTAGTTATTTACGTATATTAGTTATTGGATTGATAAGATGTTTTTAATATGTCTTTAGTTACAGAGTATTTCATAAAATTCGATCGGAGGGGTATTACTTATTGGTTTGAGTTGGATGGTGATATTAGTATTAATATTAGGGTTTATGACACTAACGGTGATGATTGCAGGATTAATGATGAACATGATCTGGAAAATGAGAGTGAAATTGGTGGTCGTGATGGTGGTTCAGTTAGGGTTACAGATGATGATGATGATGATGATGATGATGATGGTACAATGAAAAGCTATTATTATTCAGTAAGACTTGATGCTGAAGACTGCTCTTACTATATTAGAACTGGGATGTGTAAGTTTGGATTACATTGCAAGTTTAAAAGTAAGAATGGAGTACTATTTAGTGTATATTTGTATGTTTAATTTAAGTTATAGAAAAGGTTCAGTTGTTGAAAAATATTATTTCAACTCATTACTTTTATTTTCAGCTCAAGTACATCTTACCATTGCAGTACTTTTATGTTACTATTGGTGTGATTGTAGGTGGTAAAGAAGGTCATTGTTCATGTCACTATGTAATGTAAGTTCCTATTATGATCCGGCAATTAGTTGATGTCGAAACAGGTCTAAATTAGTTTAGGCTGAAACGGGTCATTTTAGCATGGGTCATATTGCATCAAGTGAGATTGACCCCTTAACACTTTGAATTCCCTTTTAAAAAGTTTTAAAAATAGTTAATGCTTTAGTTAAGATTTCAAAAACAATATTATACTACAATGATTATCAATCTCTTTAAAATATTATTCAGGAGGTTAGACATAAAAGCACCTCTTTTAGCATTTTAGCATGTTTGACTTGATCCACCCATTTGACTCGATTTATTATCATTCTGAGATTAACATCCCTATACATCATCAAGGTATATCATCTTTCAGCGGACGTATGTAAAAATTTGTTGAAAGTTTACTAAAAAGAGTATGTGTAATTCTTGAATAAGAAAAACTGAAAAAAATTCGTTTTTCAAAAGAGATTGAACATGGGTTTTTTTTATATGGATTTTAATTCACCTTACTTGATGTAATTCTTGAATTTACAAACTGAAAAAGATTCGTAGAACATGGGTTGTGTATATGGTTACTAATTACACCATACATGATGTAATTCTTGAATATGCGAAGTGAAAAAGAATTATTCAGTGACTTTACAAATAGCATGTATCTTCTCATGTGTGAGTTTTTAAGGTAGCGAAGTAGCTGTTTAATCTGGTAGTTGGATAAACCAAAAATCGAGAAATGAGGAGTTGAAGCATGGACCACGTTCTTATGAAGAACCAAGTGCACTAGATAAATTCATTATATATCATCAGTGATTCAGTGGTGACATAGTAGTTGAGGTTAGTAAATAAGATACTTTTTTATTAACACTATCGATTCTTATGTCCATTTATTATTGGTGACAAAATGGGTGGGTTGTGCAAGTTAGTATTATTTAGTCAAATTGGTAACAGTTGGGTATTGGTCGAACCAATTTGGATACCGTTTTTCCTTTAGCTCCTTTTGCCTATTAAATTTAATGTATCAAAGAATGTATTTACTTTTTATATATAATGTCTTTACTCTTTTTGTTAACATTATGTCACATTTTTTTACTGTATATCATGATATTTCATAGCTATACTACGAGTGAGTATTTACTAAGATGTTCCTAAAAAGATATTTCCAGTTGATGCTTATCACGATTGGCAGGCGAAACATTGATAAGCATCAAGTTTATTGTAATTGATTTTATGAGCTTGCCAATTATCACATTTAAAAACAATGTATATAGAAAATAATACGAAATATATTCTATCAACTATCAACTGACAGTTCAATGTTCTTCTATCTTCTTCTGACAGTCCATACTTTTAAAGCTTTGAAAGTTGGAGAGATTGGTTCAATTGTTAATGGGTCTGTTATGGGTCAAAACAAGTTGGATTGGTTCAAAACCTTATTTTTTCCAAAAATTTTGAGGTTTTTTTTTTTCTTTTCTTTTTTAATATATCATGAATATCTTTACAGTTCATATAGTAATCCAATTTTTTATTAAATTAATTTAATAAATTAACATGTATGAATTTATTGTAAATTTGTATTTGTATCATACAATCTCAATACGAACGCTTTCAAATACTCCGTACTATTTTATAGAGTTGCCGTGCAACGCACGAGCTCTTAAAGGCTAGTAAACCATATAAGAGTCGGTCGCCACACTTTAATGTTTTCTTTCACAACATATACTCGTACAACGTTTTTTTTTTATTCAATCGTTTTAAACACAATTCGCTTACAATCCGAATTCAAACTACAAATATCTCAGTTTCATACAATAATATACTAATAAATTTCGTGAACTCGAATCTGTTTAAGTTTGTAGGAATATAGTACACGAAACTGAAACAATTATACATATTATCACAAACATATAGAAAATATGTATAATAAATAATCAGAATAAGAGCGGAAAGATAGAACGATCTAACCGAATTGAAGGTATTGAAGGTTGAACCGGGCTTGTGTTTGACACAATTCCCTTAAACAGATTCGACGTCTGTTCCCAGGGTACACCGGTTCGAAGCAGCGTACTGCCGGACTTGAACACTTGCCTGAAAGGTAACCGGAAGCGGGGTGACCGAAGTTGTAGAAGAAGAAGCTTCAAGGTTATGGAAATGTGTTTGTTAGTTGATTCATTTTCCCAATACCAAAGTTTGGTATTTACAGTGCAAATAGGATCTTGATTAATAAAATAAAAGATTTACAAAATCTTTGAAGATTTACAAAATCTATCAAAAAAATATTTACAAAGATTTACAAAATCTATCAAAAAGATTTACAACAAAATCTTTGATTGATAAGTTAAATCTTTTCTTTCTTAATAAAAAAAAAATTGCTTCCATTTTGCACTTAAATTAACGACTTTGAGATGCGATATCTCATTCACCATTATCCCGTTTTGAACACGCTTTAGTTCGTTTTAAAACTCTCATTAGTGGCTACAAAACCCACTAAATAGTCGTTAATATACATCACTTTATTATATATTAATTTGTGTCCAAAAAAAATTTGTGGAACATACTTTTCCAACCAAATTTTCCAACAGATTTTAATTAGAACAAACTTTAATTTGATAAGGATGCTTAATCTTCGTGTTGGCTTGGTTGAAATCAAGAACGTAAATTTAGGTTGGTTGAAAACTTTGAATTTAGAAATCTCTATAAATAAGTCAATTCTACATTATCTATATGAAGGAAATATACAAAATTAACTGTGAATTATATTTTAATTAAGATTAAGATATGATTTCAAAATTTCAATCAGAATACCGATGGTGAAAAACATTTAAAAGTCACAAATATATCTCATGTAACAATTTTTACCAATCTTATACATCTTAAAATCTAGCTTAGCGATGATAACTTCAACAACCTCCATGTAAATAGTGAAATCACTAATCACATCTCAAATTCTTAAATAACATAATTAACTAATAAACAGTATATAATAGCCAAACTAAAAGATATTTAAATTACTTTCTTATTTTTGGCCCTGCAAGTGCTACACAAAATGAATCGTTGATCGCAATTTGCACAATACCACATCACAACAACAACAACAAAACCCAATACCACATAAGTGGTGTATGGGGGAGGTGAGATGTAGGCAATCCTTCCCCTATCCGAGAATTAAAGATAAGTCATTTCTCCACCCAAAGTGAAAACTCAAAAGTAGAGAAAGTCATCACTCTCTCTATTCGACGAATAGAGAGATTGCTTTCGAGTGAACCTCCGACCAATAAGTAGGAATTTTTTTTTACAAAAATAAAATAAAATTAAAAATAATATTGAGACGCCATGAAAATGGTAAAATCAAATTTCCATGGGTTTTAAATCCTGCCTGAAATTTACTTTAGGCTCTAAGAGTCAGTCAAGTCGCCAATAAATCGACGCTTGCCGTCGACTCAATAACTAGAGCCGTGTTGCACAATACCACATCATTTTACCTATTTCTACTTGACCCACCCAATTGGTCACACTTATAATAAGCTACAATTATGATATAGGGGTGAATGATCTAAATTACATGATTACTTTCAATGAACTTGCATATTAAGTTTTAAAAAAATACGGGAAAAAAATAAAACAATCTTAGTAAGGCAATTTAATCAATTTAGTCAAAGGAAACCAAACTTTAACAATAATTTTCAAAAATACATGTCCATTTTTATTGAAAGAAAAAGTTTTTTAAATAAACCTAAATTACCTGGAAAAGTTCCTATGACACCCCATGATAAATAATCCAATTTCAAGCCTTCAAATATATCTTGAAGCAAATGAGCTTTTTCGTAACTCAAATAGATCTCCAGAAGCAACTAAATACAATATCCCACCATAACTGAAATCAAGATTAATAGCAACATATTATTTATGTTTGGCAAATATCTTCAGGAATTAAGGATAAATACATCACAAACAATTTACAATGAAAATACCTCAACTACATACAAATTAAGAACATGACATCTGTACCTTTTTTTACCTGTAAATGGGTATAAGAAGATTTATGGCTTCACCTTCATATATTCTCTAGACATAACTTACTCTTTAAGTCTTTAACCAACGCGAATTGTTCTAAATCCACATCATTAACCAATTGTTCTGGCAAAATAACCAAATTCTTAGATGAATTAGCCACTACCATTGAAACATCTAATTTTCCTGAACTCAAAAATCCCAATTCACCAAACATAGAATAACACTTGTGTTTCCTACTAACATTCTTAATAGTTTCACCTCAAAAACTCTTTTTCTTTCCCTAACATTTTTATGGATCTAACCCTTGACATACCTCAGAGTTAAGAAAAATAACCGAAATCAAGAGTAAAGTAGAACATTCGTACTATTAGAAAAGAATAAATTAATACTACTACTTTTCCAATACTCAATATAAATATTAATATAAAAAAGGTAAGATTAGAACTTTCATGAGAAGTCAGAAGAAAACCCACTTCAGAAAATCACTTAGGCAAATCTTTAAGCTTAAACCTTCCATCATCATTGTTTGGTTTTACCTAAAAATCAACAACAGTAATTGGTTATTACAAAAACATTAAACCCTAATTTGATAGTCAAAACCCTTAAAATAGAAAAATAAGAAGTAGCTTCAATTGGTTTCAGAAAATCACTTAGGCAAATCTTTAAGCTTAAACCTTCCATCGTCATTGTTTGGTTTTACCTAAAAATCAACAACAGTAATTGGTTATTACAAAAACATTAAACCCTAATTTGATAGTTAAAACCCTCAAAATAGAAAAATAAGAAGTAGCTTCAATTGGTTCCAATTGTGTTGGGCATCATAATACCTTTTTCATTCAAACATCGTTAAATTGCATGATCAAATAACCTACAAAAATGAATAAGATTGTTGTTCCAATACAAATAAATCAAAAAAAAAAAAAAACATACAAATTGTACCTGCTATTTGAAGATATTTTTTTTCTTGAGAGCAAAATATTCAAATATTTTAGCTTTCATCATCAAATAACATTCATCATATCAAAGTATCAAAGGTAAAAAACAAAAAAATTAAATAACGTGGTTGTAGAAGCAAATTTAAACCTGGGTTGTAAAAGCAGATTATATTGAAGACATTGAGATTGAAAGACAGACTGAAGAGAGATACGCAGCATATCTTGCTTAAAACTCAACTCTTTGCCTATAATTTTGACAAATGTCGTTTGTGATTTTTTATTTTTTTTTAATTTCGTTTAATTTGTTTGTACGTATATTTTTTGCTGACATCAATATATGCGGTATTATTGTAGACGTTTATTCTTAGGATCTTAGGTCGCTTGCAATCTATCCTAGAGGCGGAATACACTAGAATAAGGTTAAACCGAGATATGGGTCGTTTTGGGATCGAATAGATCAAACCTAGAGACAAAACTAGATTAGATCGACACCTAGACGATATATTTCGGTGGTATATGGTGTTAGGGTTCTCTGGAGACGAAAACCTACGACTTAGGGTAAATAGGACGAGTAACCTCAAACAATTAGGCTAAACCCGTATATATACTGCCTACCAGACACACTCGGTCGAGTGTGTCCCTCAGTCGGTCGACTGAGTAGGACAGTCGGTCGAGTGTGTATACACACTCGGTCGACTGTCTGAGCAGTTTAACTTATTGATCATTTAACAAGTTAAGTACGCACGAACACAAATGTAATCAATAGTCTCGAGTAAACATTATTACATAACCGAAATGTGTTAAACATAAAGATAAACAACGGCTGTGGATTCATGCACCAACAAACTCCCCCTAAGACCTAGCCGTTACACTAAAGCATTCAGTTATCAATCCGTATAAGGATCTGTCACCCAGTTCTTCAGATAGCAAAAGTTTGACAACTCTGCAGTACTGTTCAGCTTGCACACGATTCTCTGGGCAATACAGCATCCTGTTGTAGTAAAGGGTAAACATATCTTCTTCACAGCAGTTTCTCAACCAAACTGGATCTAGAACCCTTATACTATCATTTTCATCTCCTCCATCTTTGTCTAACACAATAACCGCTTCCTCTGAGCGTTCATCATAATACCACCAACGAAAATGAGGACTGAAGTGCTGCGGCATCTTCCTCAAAGGAACCTTCCGCATATACTTCACAGGTTGATATTTTACTATCTTCCTTCTGACCCCTGTTTTCCTGTTCGTTCTTTAAGAGATCTTTGGAAACTGAGGACGAAAACCTAAGAAATTAGGTGACTGATATGATCTTCTTATCTTACGAACCAAAATATCAGGAATTCCACAATAATCCTGATACAACATCTTAAGCCTGGCCACCTGCATAAACTCAAAATAAGGTAACGTTTTGAATTCGTATGGAGATTTGATATAATCCACTCCATGTTCTTTCTTGATCGCATATATATTAAATTCTTTAATATAAGCCCAGGCTATTATCTTTCCCTTAGCACGTAAACTCTCACAGTGCTCGATAAACTTTAAAAATTGCGGCTCCACCTTAGGCTTCATCACATACTGCCTAATCCGCATCATAATCTTCCATTCTTCTTCCAACACTTCAACCTTTTCTTTGTTGATCTTCACCGGCAAGAAACCTTCTGGTAACACACTCTCTTGTTCTTTCTGTTCCTTTTCTTTAAACTTTCTGTTCAAAAGCTCATCATTCATCTGAAAATAATCAGCAAAAGTTGGATATTCATCATCACAGCCTTCATAACGAGGATAAGGCTCAGTTGGCTCATCCTCAATAACAACTTCATCAAAATTATTATCACTTTCATCAACTGCATCCGAATCGCTTAAATCCTCATCAAACACATGAACCTATGAAGTCGAGGCTTTTGAGGTCGCGTCAGCAGATTCCTTAGCTTCTCGCTCTAGACGCGCCATCAATTCCTGCTCAGTTTCGGTTAGATCCGGAGGGATCTCCCCTTCTTCTAAATCAGTGTAAACAGTAGTGTGATTAAGACGATCCTGCATAGCTAAAAATTCAGAAACTGTTATAACTTGAAGAGGAGTTACATACAGCGGGTTATCCTCCGTGTAGCCTTTAGCAACTTCAACAGCCCTGTCTTCCTCTGCTTCACCAAAAGTACCAAAAGGATCTGGTTCTCCATCTTCCTCTTCAACCACAACCTTTTTCTCCCATTCATTTAACCTCTCGGTCAATTCTTGATTTTGAGTCTAAAGAGTCAAGATTTCACCGGCTTGACTTCCCACATTTTTCTCTAGTTCATCAATCTTCAACTGTTGTCGATCAACTAACTTCCTCAACGCAGACATTTCAGTTTCTGTCTTCTTCTTGTCTTCATCAGCAGCCTTTTGGAATTTAGCGAAATCAGCAGACAACTGAATCAATCTCCAGTTAACTATTCCTGTCAAATCACCTAAAGCAACCTCAGGATGTTGAGAAGCTTGAACTTGTTGAGAAGATGTAGTTTGTTGTAGTTGAGTGGGTGGAGCTTGAGTAGAACCACCAGTAGCTTGAACAGTCGGAGCAACCTTTGGCTGAGACTTTGTTGTGGAAGATGATCTTCCGTCCTTAACCAAAATCTTCAAACGCTTCTGTCTCCCTCTTGTTGACACTTTAGGAGCTTCAGCTAACTTCCTTTTAACCAAATCCACTTGACTCTCATCAAGCGCTGTTACATTCTCCTCATCAACTAATCGAGGACCAGTTTGTCTTGGCGGTGGTTGATTCACGTCTTCTCCTCCTTCAATAGTAATATCGGTCTCATCCCCAGAAGTACTATTCTCATGACGACAACTCAATCCTTCCGGACACACGTAATTCTCATTAATCAGATGACCGATCAACCCTTTCTCCAGAACCTCAACTCGGCTCTGCAAAAACCTGTTGAATGATTGATCATTTAAATGATTTTGCTTTAGCTCATCCTCAGGAATTTTCACTAACCCTTGAACTTGCTTCTCAAGCATAATCTGAAGAAACCTCGGGAACACCAGATGAATCTTTCTCTTAACATTCAGAACCATTCCATCAAAAATCACTTGAGAGAAGTTAAAATCAGCGTTCAAAACCAACGCAACAAACATAGAGCTGTACTTTGCTGTCTTCTCATCAAAACCGCCCTGCATCGGGCTCAAACACCTAAGAAGAACGTACGTAAAGTATCGGTACTGCCTTGGAAGCTTCGTACGTTTAACAGCTTTGGTTATATCACCAGTATAACCACATCTTTTTAAACACCTTCTAACTTTCAGAATCGGCAAATCAGTTGGCATATCATCATAATCCGGGAACCCCAAATCTTCCCTGATAGTCTGTGCAGAAATACGAACAATCGTGTTATTGATAGATCTTGTGATGACCCGGAAATTTCTGAACAAATTTAAACTTAATCTTTGTATGATTAACATTTCCGACACGATAAGCAAAGTCTATAAAACTGAATCTCAAAATTTTTGAACTACTTTTATATATTTAAATACCCTTCGGTTGTTTTCGACGATTCACGAACAATTATATGTAAATAGATACATATATACTATAACTTGAAAAGGTAACAATGTATTAATTATTTGATACCGTACATTAAACTTATTGGTTTAAATATCTATTTGAATATATATGATAAGTTGAAATATTTATTATTAAAATTTATAAATAACTTCCAATGTGTAGTTAAAAACTGATTTATGTATATTAAAAAGATATATACATATATATAATTTCAAGTTATTTAGTAAACGATAGTAACATTTTCAAATTGCTACAGTACCCAAAATGCTACAGTATTTTTGAAAATCACTATTTGCTACAGTGAATTGCTACAGTGAAAATTGCTTTGCTACAGTAACTTGCTACAGTGGTATAGTTTATAGTAACTTGCTACAGTGGTATAGTTTATGGATGATTTAAGACTATATTTTGGCAAAGGTACGATTCACGAAACGTAAAGTACAAGTTTTCTCAGTATACGATAGGACGTTCGAAAAACCGGAACCGGGACATAAGTCGAGTGATGACGTACGACTTATCGGAACGAAAATTACAAGTCAACTATGCATGTGAATTTAATATAATATATAATTAATTATATAAATTAAATATATTATATTAATATTTAAAAAAATATGTCGACAAACTAGAAGTTAAAAGATCATGAGCTGGAAATCCATCCCATGCGATCGCATGGGAAATGGTCTTGGAGGCCATGCGATCGCATGGCAGTCCTAGACAGGCCACACCTATAAAGCTCGAGATATCTGCCTCTGTTTTAATTTAAAAATTTCTCCGTATTATATTTATTAATTATATTATCATTATTATCATTATTATTATTATTATTATTATTATTATTATTATTATTATTATTATTATTATTATTATTATTATTATTAAGATTAATATTATTATTATTATTATTATTATTATTATTATTATTATTATTATTATTTGTATTTGTATTATTATTAGTATTATACATAAAATACTACGACGAGGTCATGAGCGTGTCACTTTCAAAATAGTTTTATGAGCGGGATAAAGCTAAGGAAATTATGAGTTATTGCCAAGGAGGTTATGGGTAATATTCATGGGTATTATTTGCAAGTCAAACCTAGTGTTATCATCTCCGTTACGTCTACGTACTTTTCTACAATATTGAATCTCAATATTGATATGTTGAGATCTACGGTTATTTGGTAATCCGTGTTTCGATCACATTTTGGTGAACGACTTTATATGCTGCCAAGGTGAGTTTCATTTGCTCCCTTTTTAATTGCTTTTGCAATCTATATTTTTGGGCTG
Source organism: Rutidosis leptorrhynchoides (assembly GCF_046630445.1). Taxonomy (NCBI): domain Eukaryota; kingdom Viridiplantae; phylum Streptophyta; class Magnoliopsida; order Asterales; family Asteraceae; genus Rutidosis; species Rutidosis leptorrhynchoides. Next base: position 475,272,775 of record NC_092334.1, on the reverse strand, counting down.
AGAATACATGCACTTTATTTTAAACGCAATGGATACAAGTACATACTAAATTCTACACTGAGTTTGAACCGAAAATCCCTTAGCTTTGGTAACTAGTAACTGCCGGTTATAAGAACTGGTGGGCGCGAGTAGTTATATATGGATCCATAGGGCTTGATATCCCCGTCCAAGCTAGAGCACTAGCCTTTTAACGGACGTATGCTATTTGAGAAGCGTACACGTTGGTTTGCGTGTATTATTAAGATGATTATACAAAGGGTACAAATTATATATACGTTAAGTTTAGTTACCAGGGTGCTCAATTTCGTAGAATATTTTGATAAACGTTTCTGGATTGAACAACTGAAATCTTGTGATCCACCTTTATATACAGATTATGCGCAACATTAAAACTATGAACTCACCAACCTTTGTGTTGACACTTGTTAGCATGTTTATTCTCAGGTTTCCTAGGAGTCTTCCGCTGTTTTCTTAGATGTTAAACAAGCTATGTGCATGGAGTCTTACATGACATATTTTTCAAGGAGACGTTGCATTCACCAAATCATCACCATGTATCTTATTTTGACTGCATTGTCAACGGAAATACTGTTGTAAACTATTATTTATGGTGATTGTCTATATGTAGAAATCATCAGATGTCGAAAACCTTTGATTTAAATATTCATTTATGGTGTGCCTTTTCAAAAGAATGCAATGTTTACAAAATGTATCATATAGAGGTCAAATACCTCGCAATGAAATCAATGAATGACGTGTTCGTCCATATGGATTTGGAGCGATCGTCACATAACTCAATATCACCTTCCTGTTATCTTCAGTAACAACTTGAGCAACCTCCCAGAATGTTCTCTGATGAGAATAATATGGAGTACACTCAGCAGTAATAGCTTTAAAGATCCTGGAACGCTTCAAGAATGCAATAATCGGACCAAAACCTCCTCTTTGGGCCTCAGAACCCTTTTCATCAACACATGCAAGTACGTTTGTATCTTCTCGACCAATCAGACCTGGTAACTCAGAAGATAATGGGATTCGTGGTTCATGTTCTTCATCAGATATCTGCTGTTGTTCTTGAGACATAGTGAATAGCTGAAAAACACTCAAAACAACATAACTAATAAGCATTTACCTCCATGTAACATGGGGTATCTAGTTAATTATACGAATCAATGGATAAACAAATATAATGAGCACATTAACTAATACACACACAGTTACATCGTTCAGAGGTTATTTTTAGTACACACCATAGTACTAAGGCTAACAGGCTAGCCTTATCAAATTACATAATAAACATAATTAAACATAAACACACGAAATCACAAGCATTAGAATTATCATTCAATAACTTCCTCTGGGACTGGCTTCAATTTGTAATTCGTGTCCTCAAACAGATCAAGCTCATCAAACAAATGATTTAAAAGGACGGCATAGGGAAACGGTTTTTCCTCATTATCCAAAGTGTCCTTCATGATGTTAATGACAATCTGACTAAAATTCACCTTGATACGTTCCATAAGACAGTACAACAGAACAGCCTCAGTACCAGATAGCAAATCGTCAGATGGATCTTTAAACACCACGTTTCTTTTGATAATCCTCATGTTAGACACCAAGTCATCCCTAAATCACTATCTCTGATCTCAATTCTATTGGAACCAATTACATACCCTAGCTTGGTGATGTGAGCAGCCACCCCACCAGCATCAAATTTGCTAGAAATCTTTCTAATATCTTTACTAGGGCAATAACCCTTGGCTCCCCAGTAATTCAATAGTAAGTGATCTGCGAAGTCATCTATGGTCCACTTATAGGCATTACCAAAGAAATTAGAATGAACATGCTTCTTCTCTATGGCCACACTAGAATAGAACTCTCGGATAAGCTTAGGACAGAAATGATTCCCTATCTTAAGAAATGTTAAGCAATCTAAACCTTTCCACTGATCTTGAGTGATCTGTGTTGCAACAACTTTGGTCTCTACATGGATAGGCCGGTGTTTGGCCAAAGCTCTCCTACGTTCAAGATCATATTTCCAAGTTCCACTTAACCTACTACTTGGACCTGACATTCTTAGAGCAAAACTATACAAAACATTCAGTATAACATGATACGAACTCAACAAAACAATCAAAAACAGCAAAATTCAAAAATTAGGGTTTCTATACACTCGGTCGAGTGTGTATACACACACGGTCGTGTGTGTCTTCGAATGGTCAAGTGTGTGAACTCACTCGGTCGAGTGTGACACACACTCGGTCGAGCGTGTTCATCAGATTTGAGAACCCCAATTTTTCAAATCGATCAAATCTGTTGATTTTGCTTCAAGATCTGGTCACAAAAGCATCTAAACAGGCCGATTAACAAGTATATAGCATCAATTTCAACAGATTAAGCACATAAGGCACTCGATTCGTGTTTTGTAATTCGAATATAAAATCAAAGATTAAGAACAAATGGAAACGAGTTAGAATACCTTGTTAGTGGCGCTGTAATCACAAAAGAAAGATGTATCTAAAACTTGAGATCAAAAACTCGATCTACAACTTCGAAAAAAACTGGGTAAAATCCTCTCTATAAATCACCAAGTGTTCTGAGCCGTTTGAGACTCAAACCCTTTTATACCCACAGACACACTCGGTCGAGTGTGTCTCCTACTCGGCCGTGAATGAATACACACTCGGCCGAGTGTGTTTCAAACACATCACATTATTTCACCAAGTCTGTCGGTCATGTGAGTAGGTCACACGGTCGTGTGTGTACACTCACTCGGTTGACTGTCTTTAGGGTTGAAAACTTAGGAAATTTCGATTTCAATTCCACAAAACCTTCCTTGTCCACTCCCCCTGGGACTGATCTCCACAGTATAAAAACAAACACACTTTGTTCCTTTAAGCTCTAAATGATTCCTTTCACAGTAAACCTTTCCAAGAACTGAGTTGTTAAGCTTACAATATGAAACAGAAATGCACATGCAACTAACTTATGAATGCAAACATTCTCATATATGCATGCACATGCAAATACACAAAGTAAAATACAGTAAAAGATTCAGTGTGTCATGATTAGCAATATTATAACAGACATATTCAATAACATTTAACCTTTTAAGTCTGCAATAGATCAAATTCTAACATCAGTTTCATTAAACAATAGCATAAGAAGAGTATATGATGTTATCAGCACAGGAACAGGTAATACTGCTTATCATGAATCACACTACAGGGAGCATAACACATCTTTTTGTGAGTTGACATATCAAATTGATTAAATTTTTTTAATTTGGGGATCAGAACTGAACTATATTGACATGTTATTCCACAATTCAATCAATAACTTACTTGATAAAGCATATACAGAACAACGTTCAAATATATCAGTAAACGTTTACCAACTTTCACCCTAGATTTCGATGATCACGTTATATTAATTACATTAACATTTTTCAATGTTTGAATTAGATCACGAAGTCAGTCCTCATTTGAGAACGCACGATGTTTCAGGTAGAACAATTGAGCACAACATGTTGACACTGTCTTCTTATCACATCAATGTACTTTCAATCTGATTGGACAGAACCATCTCACGATGTTTCTAGCAACCCTGTCAGCCATGAGCTTCTACCTTAAACTTACACTTTTCGTTTCAGATAACCTTGTGAATCTCAAATTTATTGCATACTTTGTTAAGGCGCATACCGGCTGCTATAAACCCCATACTTAAACGGAAATTGTATGATGTATGAAGTTGGATGGATGGTAGTGATAAATATATTTGAGTGATGGAACGCCAAGATACCTTCCAGAAGATATTCCCCTATCCAGGTCAATAGGTACAATCCCATACCACAGACAAAAGAAGTAAAGTTCACCAAATGTGAGGTGAACTGAATGATTTAAGTTCTCTATATCTGATGATCTGATAAATTCTCCCCCTCGGATGTAGATAACGAAATCGTTCAAATAAATCTCCGATTGGAATATCCGTTGTCTCAGACTTAGATAACATAGGAATCGCTGAAGCTTTGTTCAATTCTTGATCCATGATTCTCTTGCAGTTAGGTGGTGCATCATGTTATATACAACACTAAAGAAATAAACAGATACATAACATAACTTTTTTTTTTTTTTTTTTTTTTGGATTTTCTGATGTTGCCTTATCTCCATAAAACAAACAAAATAAATAAATAACTACAACTATACATGATGATGATGCACCATTGTCTTTGACTTTAGAAGTAACTGCACGAAAAACCAATCTTCTGATGTTGAAATCTAGAACCCGATGACGTTGCAATATACAAATCATTCTGTGTATGTGAAACAAGACTGCACTTCTCAACCCTTTTAGAGAAAACACCTCCCTTTGGGTACCCGATATGTATGTTGTTGAACTTCGGTCCAAGTAATAAAGGTAAATAGAAACAAGTATGCATCCTAGACAAAGTATGCTCACCTTGGGGACTCACAAAATTATCCTTTACTACCGAGTATAAATCGTAGTAGGGGTGACCTCAACCATCTGTTGAGTTTCTGAACAATCATTTCTCAGTACATATTCAGTGATAAGTAGGTGACTACCCTCAACCGCTGTAAATCTTTCCATGATTTCCTCATCATGATATTTACACTTTGTTAGTGTGATCATCTCTATCTAGAATTAGGCCAATAAAGTCTACTAACACATTATCAGTCATCATGTATTACTTGTTTTTCACAACTAACATGTCAATTCAGTATTGCAATCACTTCCCCATAACATAGAATAAGCAACTCATTTTCAGGTTTTTCAATTTTTATGGATTTTCCATTTTTCAATTTTTATTTGTTTTTCTGGTTTTTCCGATTTTTATGACTTTTTGATTTTCTCTGTACAAAAGCATAAAACTATCTAAAAACATAAGCAAACATGCAGAAATATCATGAAATACTAACCTATCATGCAAATGACATGAGAACATGCAAAATACCTGCAAACTACCATGCAAAGCTACACATATTATACAAGAAGTTTCAAGTTCTTCACAACTCAGTCTCGTGGTTAGGTTCCTCTGTGTTAGGAACCTCAGTTTCAGGAACCACGTCAGTAAGCAATTTAATACCTATTTCCTTTAACAGAAAATCAAAGCGTGGTTTATCAAAAGCTTTTGTGAAGAGATCAGCCCTTTGGGCTGTAGTGTCTATCTGCACTACATCTATCAGCTTTTTCTCATAGCAATCTCTAATGAAATGGTATTTAATTCCTATATGTTTCGTTTTAGAATGATTTACGGGATTTTTAGTGACAGTTATGGCAGCAGTATTATCAACATAAATAGGAGTGTTAGAAATTTGCAAACCGTAGTCACGTAGTTGCTGTTGAATCCAGATGACCTGAGATGTACAGTTGACCGCGGCAATGTATTCTGCTTCACAGGTGGACTGAGCCACTGCTGTCTGCTTCTTACACTGCCAGGTAATAAGTTTGCTTCCCAGAAACTGACAACCCCCGGATGTTGACTTAAAATCTTTCTTACAACCTCCATAATCAGAATCACTATACGCTGTGAGATCAAAACCATCCTCACACGGATACCATAACCCTAAGCTTGGTGTATCTTTCAAACACCTCAGAATCTTCTTTACCACTAACATATGATGAACATTAGGATTCGCCTGATAACGGGCATACAGACAAACTGCAAACATGATATCTGGTCGAGAAGCTGTAAGATACATTAGAGAGCCTATGATTGCCCTGTATAACGTTTGGTCCACTAAGGCACCCTCACAATCAGGTGATATCCCATGATTCACAGACAGCGGAGTCTTAGCAGGTCTTTCTGCTTCCATTTGAAACCTCTTCAGAATATCAGTAACATACTTGGTTTGATGCAAAAAGATACCTTTATCCGTCTGAGCTACCTACAGACCTAAGAAAAACTTTATCGTTCCCATTGAACTCATTTTGAACTTCTGCTGCATGACCTTCTCAAACTCATCAACCATTCCCTGATCTGTTGACCCGAAGATAATATCATCAACATAAACCTGCACTAACATAAGATGTTGTCCCTTCTTCTTGATGAAAAGTGTTTGATCAATGACACCTCTCCTAAAACCGTTTTCAATCATGTAGTTGGACAACGTTGCATACCATGCTCTAGGAGCTTTGTGAAGACCATAAAGTGCCTTTTCAAGTCGATAAACCTTTTCTGGGAAATGCGGGTCTTCAAAACCATGTGGTTGTTTAACAAACACTCTTTCATTGATCTCGCCGTACAAAATTTTTTTAACATCCATATGAAAAACTTTAAATCCCATAAAGGATGCAAAGGCCAAGAAAATCCTAATAGCCTCCAGTCTCGCTACCGGAGCAAATACCTCATCATAGTCAATTTCAGGGATCTGTTGATATCCCTTCACCACCAATCTAGCTTTGTTTCTGATAGCAATACCCTGTTCATCCTTCTTATTTTTCAAAACCCATTGAAGACCATAGGGCACACAACCATGTGGTGAATTGACTAGCTTCCATATGACACGTGTTTTGATCAAGTGAAAATTAAGGGAGATTAGCTAAATGATGATATCATCATTTCATTTTTAGCAATATAATAGAATCTATTAGGTAGATAGATAGAATACTACCCTCAAAATGTAACCGGGTCTAATGAAAAAATACGGGATTACTACGTTTCATTCTATTACTGCTCATTCTAGCGAAAAACTTTACGCTCTTCACATTTCAAAAATAAATTACGGTTCTTAGGTTGGAATGCATGTTCCAAAACGCTCATTCACGATTGAAAAATGATATTAAGTTCCAAAATTAGGGCTCCAAACTGGAATTGTGCTCAAATCGATACTGTAATTAGAGTTCTTAGGTTGCGAATGTGAAGGAGTTTAGGGTTTTTCAGTGCTTTTTATGAATTTTAATGATAAAAGATTCTAGGATTTGTTTATATTCCATGGGATATTTCAATTTCTTAATTCGTTACTTGATGTCTTTTAGGGTTTGTTTAAATTCAGATTTGGATTACAAAATAATTTAAGGGTTTGTTTAAATTCAGATACTAGTATATACTAAAGATTTTTAGAATTAGATCAAAATGTTGGTTTAGGGGAAAGTACTAATCCGATGATAAAATGATTTCTGATTCAGGGGAAAGTAAGTACATCGGAGTAACGATTAGGGTTTATTTTGAATTTATCTGATTATGGTTTTCTAAGGCTTTGTTCCTAAGTTTTTCATTAAAAGAAATGAAATGAAAGGGAAGTAAGTGAAAGGGAAGGGAAATGGAATCCTTCCAAATTGGAAAGAAGAGGTGAAAGGAAATTAGGCTCAAATCATCACTCCATTCCCTTTCTTTTCTTTCCACTCAAAAACTCAGGAACACCACCAAAGATTATTTTCTTTCACAATCTCTTCTTTTCTCTTCAAAATATGACTCTGGAACAGAGCCTAAACTTTATATCCAGATGATCTTTGCTCAGCCGATGAACTTTGGTGCTGTTCTTAAATAACGAAGATCTCCATCGATGTTAAAGTCGATGATGATAATTATATGAGATGTCCGTTGATGAAAGATCTCCGCTGATGATCTGGACAATTGAAGAACTGTGATCAATAATCTTACAGATCAAGTTAATTCTTTTTATCATTATCTTTTATTAATTGTTGATTATATGGGTAATTGTTGCTAACAATAAGTTAATTATTAGTTTTCGTCAATGTTAAGAAAGTGATATAATCAGGAGTATGAAATCAAGAAAAAGGCGTATTTCACCAGTTGATTCCCAAGTTGAATTGACCCTAATCTTTTGCTTGTACATTATTTATTCAAATGCTTAATAAGTTTTTAATTTTTTATACTCCTAATATACAGTAGCATATCTATTTGGTTAAATTATTGTTCCAAAATGATCATTTTAATTTTACGTGTTTCTGTTCTATAGGATGTAAAGACATTAAGGTTTATGGATTGCCATCGACGAATCTTATACTACAATGGGGGATCATGGTTAGTTTCTCATTCAGACGCTTTTACATCTCTCTTATTTTATATATGATATGATGATATTGTTATCTTTTCATATTAGAATGAGTTTTGAGGCGGTGTAGTATCTACTCATTCATGAATTCCCCTTCAACTCATAGAGATGTAGGATGAGGTGTTGCGCTGAAACTGGTAATTGTACAGCCTTGACAAGATTTATAACCACATTATAATGGATAGCAGTATAATGATATTGTACAACTTTAATACTAATGAAAGTTTGTTTGATTTTCAGACTGATTCGGATTTCATGTACATTGGAAATGGGTTGCTGAAATTGTGTTAGCTACATGCACAAGATAAATGGACGTCAGTGAGAAACTTCTTATGGTACTTAGAACTCTTTTTAATTAATTTATTATAACTTTTGTTTGAGTATTTTTTGTGTACTTCTATAATTTAGTAACGATCAAGAGTTGTTGACTGTTTCTTCTGTTAAAATTTTTAGCTAATTAAAGGTGGTCTGATGGGTACATTTAAAAAAAAAATGAAACAGACTAAAACCAAACTTTGTGATCTAATGGGAAATAAAGAACATGACTCATGTTCATGCTCCAAGGTTTTATGTAAGGCATATGAATATGATTTGTGCATGCGAATTATATTTGTAATTTAATTTTGATTTTTTGATTTTTGCTAATGCATATACCAGATAGATTTGTTTGTTTGTGAGTAGGTTGGTTGCATATGTTATTAGGTTGTTGATTAGGTTGGTTGTATTGCAACGAGTTTTATGCAGAAGATCACCATAACGTAGCTTCGACAAACAAAAGTCAGCATGTTAACGCAAACTCATGTGAACCACATACGATTTTGTTGTTGCACATGCAGGTACTGGTATCACCCATATGTTTTTTTGTTAATACCTTATTAACAAAAATTCTAATCTTTATTATATGTTTGTGGTAATTGTATCTACAGTTATGGGTATGTTGCATTACGTCACTGTTTTGGTGTGAACCTATTAGGATGTTTGCCGGTGCTACGCCAAAATCTGTCAATACTGGAGGTACTCTTTAGTATTTAGTGGGTTTACTATTGCTTAACTGCTTTTTTGTTGGTTTTTTACCTGTTAAAATAATAAAATTCATGTTTGTATGGATAATTTACAAAGTTTGATTGTTTTATTATCTTTCCAATGTTGTGCAGTATATAATCTCTTAATTTTATATATTCTTTATGTTTTATACTACTAGGTTGTTATGCTCTTCAGTTTAATAATGTGTTTATATTCATTCGAATAAACAATGATTTTAAAATTTTAGTATGTTTGTTGTTAAGTCAAGAACTCCAAAAACATGGTCTGCTTAGATTAAAACGAAATGTTAAAATGTTTTTTTGTGTTTTATTTTATTGTTAGCAATTTTTGTTTTGTTATATTCAGTTAGTGAATTCTAAATTTTAATGGTCAGGTGTTGTTTAGCTAGTTTATACGCGTGTGATGTACGTGATATCTTCGACCCACATCTCACTTTTACTCACTTTTATTTGATTTGTTAGTGATTTTGGTGTTTTAATAAGTTGTGAAGTTATTTTTGGTGGTACAAATATGTGATCAAATTTCATCGTTGGCTTTATGCGAACATTTAATCAGCTAGAAAGACAAGTATATAATAGCATGTTTATGTGTATGTTGTTTTGTGAATATCATGGGAACAACTTGATTGAAAATAAGTGGTAATTTGGATATAGGCTGGGGCATAAGTGTGAAATGTTTCATAACATACATATTGTTGTTTTCTGAATATCATGGGAACAACTTAATTGAAAATGTGTGGCAATTTGGGTATGGGCCGGGGCATAAGTATGAAATATTATATTCACAAAAGATATGCCCATTGAGTTATCAGATATTGTTTAGGAGTGGATGTAATAGGTTGCAAAAAAGGTATTGCGTGTTTTTTGATTCAGTTATTGTATGCAGTTGATACCAATAATGACCATATTTGTTTCTTTAATTCTATACAGTTCTATATATTGATGAGGCCAAAGCTGAGAAAGGAAATCTGGTAAAAAAAAAGATGAAGAAATAAAGTGTTACAGTATTATGAAGCACTTGTGTAAGATCTTGAGGAAAAATTAGGGATCGAAATCTTCGGAGATTGTGTACAAGACCTCAAGCAACCACTGCATGTTAAGGCATGGGATTAGATGATTGTATATTGTTATATGTATAATAAAGTAATTGTATAGTTTTATATGTATAAAATACTTCGGTGATTCATGTTTGTTATTGTTTCTGTATTTTAATATTTGATTTTGAGTGGATCTGTCTAATCAATTTGTACTCAAGTTATTAGTTTGTTTATGTAATTAATTTGCACCTTTAACTAAGATGCAGGTAATGCTCATTTACAATATTTGCAATTGTAAATTTGTAATAAGTGTACTTCAACATAAGTGTTTGCCAAACTCGGTCAATATCATAACACTTACCTTTTTAGTAAATATTCCAATTCTTTTCTTTTTGGAATGTAATGTTAACTACCTACTATATTAGCTATTAGTATTAGTAATTCGTCTAATTTTTATACTTTGATTTTCGCGACACTTTGATTTTTTACATGCTTAATTTTACGCTTCATTTTTATATCGTATATCGAGTTATTTGCCTACAAAATATTGTTTTGTTTTAGTTATGTTTTATACAAATTTCTTATAATATGCTCATTATTACATGATTTGCTGTGTACATGTATCAAAGTAAGATTAGCTTTTTATGTAGATAATTTTTACACATGTACATAACAAATTAATTTGAAATAAAAATTATTGTCAATAAATGTGTATTATAAGACTCATTGCAGATTTGCAGTCAATAATGTTTGGGAATCGCGTTCACAATCACGGTACTTTCAATCTTCTTCATTACTATTCACTTTAGTTTTCATACTTGCAATTGAATGAAAATACTATTGTTATGTTCTTCGTCTAACAATTTTTATCGTTAACTATAAAAGTACTTTTATAACATTGTCGAATTGTAGCACACCATATTTATCTTCTAATTGATTTCTCATTTTGATACAATTCATCTATAACTCTAACTAATAGTCTTATCTTATTTCAAAATCAACTTTTATCACTTTACATGATATACTAGTGAAAAGACCAGTAAATTCACGGACTTGTTCAATGAAAACATATAAAAGAATTTATTATATGAAATATTATTTTCATTAAAATTTAACATGTTAGAATAGTACTGTAACATGTTAAAAATTAATAGTAACATGTTATATGAAGTTTGTGTCTAGAAACAATATTACCAACAGTGTATAGTTTTTATTAAAATAGGCATTACTTCTTTATCCAAGACATCTTTTTTGTTTGAGAACCTGACAATAGCATCATACAGTGTACTATCGAGTCCATAATAATCAAATATTCAAATGACCCACACAAATTTGTCCAAAGCCACCATCATATCGAGTGGGCATTAAGCAACTCCCAATTCTTATCATCTAATATTTAGCATACCATAGCATTCTCTACAGGCCCGGCCCAATAGGGGTGCAACATGTTCAGTTGCACATGGCCCAATATTTTTAGGGGCCCAATACACACAAATTATTAAGCCCGAGAGTTTTAGATTAGCAAAAGATTATAGGCTAATATGAATCAGCCGATCTTTTCTTTTTGACACAACAATTTAGGGACTATTAATTATATAGAAGTGTTTTTCTACATCAACCATCGATGTGGGATAAAATTGCATTTGATTAAATTGTAACTAACATATTCAGGTGCTTCATTATTTCTTTTCTCACGTTAGATAGAATTAATGATGTAGATCCCACTTTGACGTAATATAGTTGAGGCTGAATCCAAATTCAAACGCCACTCGTGAGTATATAATTATATAGGATGTTTTGCTTATTTTTTGAATAAAGTGTATTACTTATAATCCTTTTTTAATTAAAAAGGGAAATTAAAAAAACTGAAAGTTTTTTATTTTATCCCGAAAAAAATCGACCCCGAAAACTGGAACCGAAACCGTTAGTTGTCGTTTTTTAAATAGTTTATATTATTCGTTGGGGGCCTAAGGGCAGTTTTTTCACCTCGTTCTAGACCCTTAAATTCTCGGGACCGGCCCTGATAGGGCCTAATTCGAATTTTTCGCACAGGGCATCAAAATTCTCAGGACCGGCCATGATTCTCTATATAAGAATTTCTTCAAAATGATTATAAAGAACAGCTACTTGCATCAGTTTGTCTCCAAAATAAGTATCAATAATCAATAATATTACATAAATGTAGAACCATTAACCCTCAAACTATTAAGCTACTGTATACTATTTAGTAGGATTATATAAAAATGATATTATATTACTTACACTAAATAAAGCAAATTTCGTCTTAGTCATGAATTTTACAGTAATGAAGCTTACAACACATTCTACATATTTTTCGGTAAGTATCACAAAAATCGATTCTTCATCATGAAATTTCTTCCCCCATGCAGATCATGTTATCATCATTATGAATTTATGATATACTATCAAAACATGTAGATGAATATAAACAATCATGTGAAGATTTGAAAAAACGTTACTAAATCTTTTAAAAACTCCATCCAAGTGTATCAAAGATTAAGAGTGACCGCTCTTCTTACTCGGACCATAATAACCATAAACTCCATCCAAGTGTATCAAAGATTAAGAGTGACCGCTCTTCTTACTCGGACCATAATAACCATTATACCACCTCACAAACTTCTTCAACCCCATTTGAAGATCTGTTATTGACTTATAACCACTCCTTTTTTTTTTTTTTTTGGGTAAAGGGGTTTACCCGGTAAATATTATTTAAAAAATAAATAATAAAAAGTACAAATAAGAACAACGACCACAAGCGTGCCTTGCGGCCTCACACACAACCAAAAACCAAGCTAGAACCTAAAAACCGAAAAACAGGACTAGCAAAACCAAAAAACAACCAACGACACATCTAGCCTCAGACATGAAACAGCATAGGATATCCAATCATGACCGCTATAACCAGCCCGTTTTCATGCCCATGAACTAAGCAGTTTCGCCCCCTTGCTCTTCTACATCACTCTCTTCATCTATTAAGTTGTAATCCCCATTATGCTTATTATTATTATTATTAGCATTATTGTCCTTATTATGGCCATGAAACAGATTATCTTCATCCAAATTATCCGGCGCCCGAAAAGCATTACCAATAGACCTCTTACCTCCATTATTACTCGTCCCAGCCTTATCTCTAGATTTCTCAATCTGACCATGTGAGCTAGGAATCGTCTTCTTATTAACTAGTCTGTACACAAGTTTAGGCTTCAACTTACCCACGCTAACTCCCTCCTTCAGCTTAGATTGATTAGCACCAACAATTGATTTCCCATTTTTCTTCCCTACAAGATGGAACCCATCATCTCCCGTCTTCATATTTTCAATAATAATGGGAATATTACGAGGACATTCAGCATCTTTATAACCAAACACACTACAACACGAGCATCTAGGCGGCTTCCACTCATATTCGATTCTAACATTAGTCATTGACCTCTCCTTTCCTGCTAGGCTGGGCGTCGCAACACGCAAGGATTCTTTCAACTCTTTATCAGCGGCAACCTCAATCAAAGCACGAGCGTAGTTTGGCCGCCCCCATGACTCTAAGCACATAGAACTCGTATAAGAATCTAGCATCATAGGTGTGCCAATCTTTAAAGCAATCGCACTCAATCCATCCTCAGTATACCCAGCTAAAGGAATATCATGTATCTTAACCCAAACCGGGACACGCGTTAATTCCTCCTTTGTTAATGCAACATCCGGAGACCATGCATTTAGAATTAGAGGAACTGATCGAATGATCCAAGGACCCCCTTCTAGAACACCATGCATACCAGTTTCTGAAGAGAACTTAAAGAAAAAAATCCCTTCGAATTCATCATAAGTTTTTCCAAACCAAACCTTCTCCACACATTCATGACATACAACAACAACAACAACAACAACAACAACAACAACAACAACAACAACAACAACAACACTCAATCCCACAAATGTAGGGTATCGGGGAGGTAGAGTGTAGACAATCATTCCTCGTACCCTAGATTAGAAGGAAGTCACTACTCCACCCTCGGGTATAGAACCCGCGACTAAATCAGGTCTTCTCTCCCTCTACTCTAGAGGCAAAAGAGATCGCTTCCTAAGGACCTCCGGCCAGAAAAATAGCCATAAAGAGTGTTATTATACCTCCCAGCAGCCTCCAGAACAGATGACAATGGGAGTTCCACATCAACATCATTACCCAGTTCTAACTCCGGTTGAAAATATCTAAAGTTAACGTTCTTCTTTTCCTCTTTATCATGCAACACTGACACATAAGAAGGTTTACTTTGAACAGCCTGATCATCCATGTTACCGACATTAGAGGTCCCAACAGTAGCATTCAAATACAAAATCTGTGGCAGCAATTCCTGATAGGTTGTAGTATTTTGTGTTGCTGCAATTTTTTCGCTCTCAAAATTTACCTTCGATTCACTTTCTTGATCCTTCATATCACTTTTCTTAGTAGGAACCTCTTTAGTCAAAATCTGTCCAACACTCCCATCGTTCACCTTGTTTACATTGTCATACATGGTTGGACTTTTAGAAGGAGATATCCTACCCTCATCCAATTTTCCCATTGATCTAGGCAGTTGTTGGAAATTATTATTCTCATTATCAGATTCTTCACTTACTGTATGAATGCTAACATGATCCAAATCAACACCCTCATCCACATGTTCAGAACCCACATATGTAATATCCGCAACATCGGCCGGTTCATTAACAAATACATCATCAGTATTATGAGGCTTTGAAATAGACTCGATCGACTCAGAATCGCTCGATATCGACTTCCCATTACCTTCAATGGTTCGGCTTCTAAGAACCCTAGTTTGGGTCGCCGACATATTTGACGTGTTTTTCTTCTTTTTTCCACCCGAAGTCTTACCCATAAGCACGATACCGATCAAACAAACCAAGAAAGAAGATTGAACGTGAAAGATTACCTTTAATGGCCAGTAGAATGAACGAAAAATCAAAGTTTCATGGTGGCGCCGTTTATCGCCCAAAGAAGACTTGGAGGAGCGTAGGGTTTTTTATAACCACTCCTTTTAAGCAAAACTAATTTGCCACTATAAATGAAACATCACCATTTCTAGGCAACTTCATCACCATTATATTTGCTCTCACTTTCAATAATCTTTCCAAATACTCACATGATCCGATGCAGGAACCGGTGAAGTATTCCCCGATTTATATACCCTCCATTGTGCATCTATTTCTTATTCCCACCACTTCCTGTACTTTTCTCAGCAGCACCCAAAAAACCCTTTACAATGTAGAAGCTAACTTTTAAAAAACAGAACAAAATTATACACAAAGTATGCAAAGGAATATACCTATTGGCTTATTGATTGTTGTGTATTTGTTGGATGCAAAGTTTAAACTCTAATTCTTAAGGAATATTGCTCGAAAACACTTTCTAAGTCAACATGCGTGATTAAGCATAAGCATAACAAAAACACTTCTTGTGTCACATGGCAACAGTTACAAATAAGCAAAAATTTCAAATTAAATAGATATATTAATTGGAAATAGAGTAAATACAATTGCAAGTCATCATGCTTTATATATAAGTTGTGTGGGATATGCAAATAAATTTAAAATATAAACTTGGATCATGACTTGGATCTCATAAAATGGCCGGGTTCATAAAATCAAGGGTATGTTATAATAACATACAAAAATGAATTAAATAAAGGAAAAAATAAATTAACTACAATAGAGAATGCATACTTACAGCTTTAGCAATCATTCAAACATCAGTTACAACTTAGGCTTCATGACAATTCGATTTCTTTGATCCCAGTTAAGATCTTCAAAAGGACAGTCCCAAATGCATATACATCATCCAAGTTAATACTCGGTTTATGTTTCTTTATATCTAAACGGGTATAATTCCATGTTCAAACTATGCAAAGAGATCAATCATCAAAAAGACATTTTAACATAAGAATTTCACATTAACGATATTTGAAACTAATCCAAATCAATTTTCGCCTACCTAATATGCTACAGAACACTTACAATAAGATAAATATTAAGTCTGAAATAGCAAATTAGTAATCATATAGCTTAATCCATGTTCATTGCATCGATATATCTCTAATATATTGATTAACTTGAACTTGTATTTGAATAAAGGGATACAAAATATTACCACATGAATCAATAGTAATTTTTAATCCATTATTAGAACCATGACTTTACTCCTCTTCGATCCTGATTGAACCATTGTGACCACTGGTCTTAGTGTTTACATCATATGTTGCAGCATCATGCCAGCTACAACCAAATAAGTAACATGACAAAATACATAGAAAAGACCACTTGAAATGCAATCAGACCATTGTATCTCCTAGTCATATAACTTATTTAGTACACACATATGCTATTTACAAATTTGATGCATACATTGTGGACACTGATCTAAATTCCTTGATACCGATGTTTAGAAATGATGAGAGAAACACTATTTAACAGTAGGCATGTTTCTAAGAGATTTGAAGTACTTTCTTAAGGTGGTCAATTACTCCTCCTTGGTGTGTACTTCATGATCTACATTTCTTTCTCATAGCCACTTACCTAAAGTACAAAAAATATGCAACATCAAACTTGATTAGTTCATGTCAACGTTTCCGTTTCAAATGTAACTCTTTTTCTTGCGGACATTTCATCGAACACCTTCTATGCACTTGAATAACTATTTAATTAATTGACAATTGCATACCTACATCAAAAACTTCTATAAGGTTAGAAACTCATAAAAAATTAGAAATTACCAAAATCATATTGCCAATAAATACAACTTTCTAGCAACGATGACATCCCTCATCTAACACAACAGTACGAAACATAAACAACGATTGCAGGAATTAAAAAAAAAAAAAAAAAAAAAAAAAAAAAAAAAAAAAAAAAAAACAGCTATGCATAAATCTGTTAAAAAACCTAATGTTGTGAACAAAGAGTAACTTACCATATAAATCAAGATTCTTGTTGACCAAACGTGGCTTGTGATACATCTACAACCCCACATAACAATTGAAACAATCATGTAATCACATTATTACAATAAATTAAATACCTGGAACGACCTGAAAAAAGACCTGGAACGAAAAATCTGTTAACGAAATGACTTCATCTCAATCGATTTATGTAATCCGGATCTGAAAAAAAAAAAAAACAACGAACTGACCTCAATCGATATGTGCTGCAAACCCTAAAGCCTCGGATGTGAAGAAAAAAACCCTAAAGTTTGGTAAAGCTCGACTGATTTGGGAGATTTTTTGGGAGAATGAAAGTGTATGGAAGAAGATGAATAGGCCATTGATTTTTGTCAGGCAAGCGTGCACGCGTGTGATGTTTTATCCGTATCTTAATATTCGTTTTTTATTTTTATTTTTATTAAATTTCTCAAATGATTAAATAAAATTGTAAAATAAAACCTTTATAACATCAGCATCATGGCCTTTTTTTTTTTTTGGTAAACCAATTTAATGACATCATGTTATTAGACAATTACAAGATTAAGAAATTGTTAGATAAGATTAAATAAAAACCTCAATATCTTAATGGTTTACGCAAAAAATCATTTTTGACTTGTACTCCCTCCGTTTCATTCCAATAGTCCACAGACAAAAAATACGCAGTTTTAGGAAATCCCACTAACTTCATTTCTCCACCAATAAAATATCTTCTCTCCAGATCCACCAATGAAATATCTTCTTTCCTTTCTATTTATGGAAGTGGACTATCAGAATGGGACAGCCCAAAATAGAATACTGCCCTATTGGAATGAGACGGAGGTAGTATAACGAAAAGTAGTGTATAAAACATTGCACTTTTTATCTTGCTATGTCAATAGCTTTTAATCTATGCTAAACGGTTGATAAGCATTTAAGCACCTAGCCGAAAATTTTTTTTTTTTTTTTTTTAAACAAGTATTATTAAACAAAATCAAGGATACAACGAGCATGAGAAAGCTCATGAAAGTACACGAAACGGTTTGCAGAGAGAGCAAACCAATACACGAAACAATTTAAGCAGAATACAATGATGCTAAAAGTTAAAAATTAAGCTAATCGAAGATAGACACAAGGGTCGTTTAACCAAGTAATCCAATCGATCTTTCGCTTCTTCAATCTTTTAGAAATCCACTCGAAAGATTTGACTTGAATTTCATTGACCGCCACCAGAGTATTCCAACTTTTGTCTCGAAAAACCTTCCCGTTTCTATTCCTCCAAATTAAATAAGAACAAACTCATTCGACAGCTTGCCAAATTTTCTTTCCAAGAGTCGTCGAATTATTTGCCCCGTTTCCCCGCATAATTCGTTGATACTAAGGTTTGACATGTTGCCCAAACCCCACCAACTATATATCCGCTCCCAAATTTCCATCGCGTGTTTGCAAAATATTAGAGAATGATCCACGGTTTCTAAGTTATCATCACACAACGGACATCTCACACTATGCAAATCTAACTCCCTCTTGTCAAGTTCGGTCATGACGGGAAGCCTTCTTTGACATGCCCGCCAAACAAAGATCTCCAATTTCTTTGGAACTAAATTGTTTCGCATTGTTTCAGAATTGTTTAAATATATTGCAAGCAATTTATTATCGATATGCAAGGCTAGAGTTCGCACAATGAAGATACCTGAAATGTCCCGTTCTTATTGATTAAAAACGTTCCATATTAATTGATTTCGTTGCGAGGTTTTGACCTCTATATGAGACGTTTTTTCAAAGACTGCATTCATTTTTAAAACAAACCATAACCTTTATTTCATAAATAAAGGTTTAAAAAGCTTTACGTAGATTATCAAATAATGATAATCTAAAATATACTGTTTACACACGACCATTACATAA
This sequence comes from Rutidosis leptorrhynchoides, assembly GCF_046630445.1. NCBI lineage: Eukaryota > Viridiplantae > Streptophyta > Magnoliopsida > Asterales > Asteraceae > Rutidosis > Rutidosis leptorrhynchoides. The sequence goes on along the minus strand of NC_092334.1, from coordinate 475,253,783 downwards.
TGGTTTACAATACAAATATGTTACATCGAAATCAGTTTCTTGAATGCAGTTTTTACACAATATCATACAAACATGGACTCCAAATCTTGTCCTTATTTTAGTATGCAACATCGGAAGCTCTTAGTATTCACCTGAGAATAAACATGCTTTAAACATCAACAAAAATGTTGGTGAGTTATAGGTTTAACCTATATATATCAAATCGTAACAATAGACCACAAGATTTCATATTTCAATACACATCCCATACATAGAGATAAAAATCATTCATATGGTGAACACCTGGTAACCGACATTAACAAGATGCATATATAAGAATATCCCCATCATTCCGGGACACCCTTCGGATATGATATAAATTTCGAAGTACTAAAGCATCCGGTACTTTGGATGGGGTTTGTTAGGCCCAATAGATCTATCTTTAGGATTCGCGTCAATTAGGGTGTCTGTTCCCTAATTCTTAGATTACCAGACTTAATAAAAAGGGGCATATTCGATTTCGATAATTCAACCATAGAATGTAGTTTCACGTACTTGTGTCTATTTTGTAAATCATTTATAAAACCTGCATGTATTCTCATCCCAAAAATATTAGATTTTAAAAGTGGGACTATAACTCACTTTCACAGATTTTTACTTCGTCGGGAAGTAAGACTTGGCCACTGGTTGATTCACGAACCTATAACAATATATACATATATATCAAAGTATGTTCAAAATATATTTACAATACTTTTAATACATTTTGATGTTTTAAGTTTATTAAGTCAGATGTCCTCGTTAGTAACCTACAACTAGTTGTCCACAGTTAGATGTACAGAAATAAATCGATAAATATTATCTTGAATCAATCCACGACCCAGTGTATACGTATCTCAGTATTGATCACAACTCAAACTATATATATATTTTGGAATCAACCTCAACCCTGTATAGCTAACTCCAACATTCACATATAGAGTGTCTATGGTTGTTCCGCAATATATATATATATATATATATATATATATATATATATATATATATATATATATATATATATATATATATATATATATATATATATATATATATATAGATGGGTCGACATGATAGGTCGAAACATTGTATACGTGTCTATGGTATCTCAAGATTACATAATATACAATATAAGTTGATTAGGTTATGGTTGGAATAGATTTATTACTAACTTTCACGTAGGTAAAATGAGTAGTTTTTATCAATCTTGTTTTACTCGCCATTTCTTCGTTTCTAATCCGTTTTGAGTGATTCCAGTGGCCACGGTTTCGTATTGAACTTAACTTTATGAATCTAAATAGAAAAAGTATAAGTTTATAGTCGGAAATACAAGTTACAAGTCGTTTTTGAAAGAGGTAGTCATTTCCGTCGAAAGAACGACATCTTGATGACCATTTTGAAAAACATACTTTCACTTTGAGTTTAACCATGATTTTTGGATGTAGTTTCATGTTTATAAGAAAAATCATTTTTCCAGAAGTATAGCTTTTAAATCAAAGTTCTTCTTAGCTTTTAATTATCCCAACCAAAACAGCCCCCGGTTTTACTACGACGGCGTATATCCAGTTTTATGGTGTTTATCGTGTTTTCGGGTTTTAAATCATTAAGTTAGCATATCATATAGATATAGAACCTGTGTTTAGTTGATTTTAAAAGTTCAGTTAGAAGGATTAACTTTATTTGCGAACAAGTTTAGAATTAACTAAACTATGTTCTAGTGATTACAAGTTTATAACGTTGAATAAGACAGCTTTTTATGTATGAATCGAATGATGTTAAGAACATCATTACTACCTCAAGTTCCTTGGATAAACCTACTGGAAATGATAAAAATAGATCTAGCTTCAAAGGATCCTTGGATGGCTTGAAAGTTCTTGAAGCAGAATCATGACACGAAAACAATTTCAAGTAAGATTTCCACTCGAAATAAGATTGTTATAGTTATAGGAATTGAATTAAAGTTTGAATATGATTATTACCTTGTATTAGAAAGATAACCTACTGTAAGTAACAAAGGTTTCTTGATCTTGGATGATTACTTGGAATGGATTTAGAAAACTTGGAAGTAAACTTGCAATCTTGGAAGTATTCTTGATTTTATGAAACTAGAACTTTTGGAATTTATGAAGAACACTTAGAACTTGAAGATAGAACTTGAGAGAGATCAATTAGATGAATAAAATTGAAGAATGAAAGTGTTTGTAGGTGTTTTTGGTCGTTGGTGTATGGATTAGATATAAAGGATATGTAATTTTGTTTTCATGTAAATAAGTCATGAATGATTACTCATATTTTTGTAATTTTATGAGATATTTCATGCTAGTTGCCAAATGATGGTTCCCACATGTGTTAGGTGACTCACATGGGCTGCTAAGAGCTGATCATTGGAGTGTATATACCAATAGTACATACATCTAAAAGCTGTGTATTGTACGAGTACGAATACGGGTGCATACGAGTAGATTTGTTGATGAAACTGAACGAGGATGTAATTGTAAGCATTTTTGTTAAGTAGAAGTATTTTGATAAGTGTCTTGAAGTCTTTCAAAAGTGTATGAATACATATTAAAACACTACATGTATATACATTTTAACTGAGTCGTTAAGTCATCGTTAGTCGTTACATGTAAATGTTGTTTTGAAACCTTTAGGTTAACGATCTTGTTAAATGTTGTTAACCCAATGTTTATAATATCAAATGAGATTTTAAATTATTATATTATCATGATATTATGATGTACGAATATCTCTTAATATGATCTATATACATTAAATGTCGTTACAACGATAATCGTTACATATATGTCTCGTTTCAAAATCATTAAGTTAGTAGTCTTATTTTTACATATGTAGTTCATTGTTAATACACTTAATGATATATTTACTTATCATTTAACATAATTAACCAAATGTATCAATATCTTAATATGATTCATATGTACATAGTAAGACGTTATAACGATAATCGTTATATATATCGTTTTCGAGTTTCTTAATTTAATAGTCTCATTTTTATGTATATAATGTAGTGACCCGAACTTTTCCATGTATATATATATTAATTGAGATTGATATTTACATGATTAAATGTTTCCAACATGTTAAGCAATCAAACTTGTTAAGACTTGATTAATTGAAATATGTTTCATATAGACAATTGACCACCCAAGTTGACCGGTGATTCACGAACGTTAAAACTTGTAAAAACTATATGATGACATATATATGGATATATATATATATATAGTTAACATGATACTATGATAAGTAAACATATCATTAAGTATATTAACAATGAACTACATATGTAAAAACAAGACTACTAACTTAATGATTTTTAAACGAGACATATATGTAACGATTATCGTTGTAAAGACATTTAATGTATATATATCATATTAAGAGATATTCATACAAGATAATATCATGATAATATAATAATTTAAAATCTCATTTGATATTATAAACATTGGGTTAACAACATTTAACAAGATCGTTAACCTAAAGGTTTCAAAACAACACTTACATGTAACGACTAACGATGACTTAACGACTCAGTTAAAATGTATATACATGTAGTGTTTTAATATGTATTTATAAACTTTTGAAAGACTTCAATACACTTATCAAAATACTTCTACTTAACAAAAATGCTTACAATTACATCCTCGTTCAGTTTCATCAACAATTCTACTCGTATGCACCCGTATTCGTACTCGTACAATACACAGCTTTTAGATGTATGTACTATTGGTATATACACTCCAATGACCAGCTCTTAGCAGCCCATGTGAGTCACCTAACACATGTGGGAACCATCATTTGGCAACTAGCATGAAATATCTCATAAAATTACAAAAATATGAGTAATCATTCATGACTTATTTACATGAAAACAAAATTACATATCCTTTATATCTAATCCATACACCAACGACCAAAAACACCTACAAACACTTTCATTCTTCAATTTTATTCATCTAATTGATCTCTCTCAAGTTCTATCTTCAAGTTCTAAGTGTTCTTCATAAATTCTACAAGTTCTAGTTACATAAAATCAAGAATACTTTCAAGTTTGCTAGCTCACTTCCAATCTTGTAAGGTGATCATCCAACCTCAAGAAATATTTGTTTCTTACAGTAGGTTATCATTCTAATACAAGGTAATAATCATATTCAAACTTTGTTTCAATTTCTATAACTATAACAATCTTATTTCAAGTTATGATCTTACTTAAACTTGTTTTCGTGTCATGATTCTGCTTCAAGAACTTCGAGCCATCCAAGGATCCGTTGAAGCTAGATCCATTTTTCACTTTTTCAGTAGGTTTATCCAAGGAACTTAAGGTAGTAATGATGTTCATAACATCATTCGATTCATACATATAAAGCTATCTTATTCGAAGGTTTAAACTTGTAATCACTAGAACATAGTTTAGTTAATTCTAAACTTGTTCGCAAACAAAAGTTAATCCTTCTAACTTGACTTTTAAAATCAACTAAACACATGTTCTATATCTATATGATATGCTAACTTAATGATTTAAAACCTGGAAACACGAAAAACACCGTAAAACCGGATTTACGCCGTCGTAGTAACACCGCGGGCTGTTTTGGGTTAGTTAATTAAAAACTATGATAAACTTTGATTTAAAAGTTGTTATTCTGAGAAAATGATTTTTATTATGAACATGAAACTATATCCAAAAATTATGGTTAAACTCAAAGTGGAAGTATGTTTTCTAAAATGGTCATCTAGACGTCGTTCTTTCGACTGAAATGACTACCTTTACAAAAACGACTTGTAACTTATTTTTCCGACTATAAACCTATACTTTTTCTGTTTAGATTCATAAAATAGAGTTCAATATGAAACCATAGCAATTTGATTCACTCAAAACGGATTTAAAATGAAGAAGTTATGGGTAAAACAAGATTGGATAATTTTTCTCATTTTAGCTACGTGAAAATTGGTAACAAATCTATTCCAACCATAACTTAATCAACTTGTATTGTATATTATGTAATCTTGAGATACCATAGACAAGTATACAATGTTTCGACCTATCATGTCGACACATCTATATATATTTCGGAACAACCATAGACACTCTATATGTGAATGTTGGAGTTAGCTATACAGGGTTGAGGTTGATTCCAAATTATATATAGTTTGAGTTGTGATCAATACTGAGATATGTATACACTGGGTCGTGGATTGATTCAAGATAATATTTATCGATTTATTTCTGTACATCTAACTGTGGACAACTAATTGTAGGTTACTAACGAGGACAGCTGACTTAATAAACTTAAAATATCAAAATATATTAAAAGTATTGTAAATATATTTTGAACATACTTTGATATATATGTATATATTGTTATAGGTTTGTGAATCAACCAGTGGCCAAGTCTTACTTCCCGACGAAGTAAAAATCTGTGAAAGTGAGTTATAGTCCCACTTTTAAAATCTAATATTTTTGGGATGAGAATACATGCAGGTTTTATAAATGATTTACAAAATAGACACAAGTACGTGAAACTACATTCTATGGTTGAATTATCGAAATCGAATATGCCCCTTTTTATTAAGTCTGGTAATCTAAGAATTAGGGAACAGACACCCTAATTGACGCGAATCCTAAAGATAGATCTATTGGGCTTAACAAACCCCATCCAAAGTACCGGATGCTTTAGTACTTCGAAATTTATATCATATCCGAAGGGTGTCCAGGAATGATGGGGATATTCTTATATATGCATCTTGTTAATGTCGGTTACCAGGTGTTCACCATATGAATGATTTTTATCTCTATGTATGGGATGTGTATTGAAATATGAAATCTTGTGGTCTATTATTATGATTTGATATATATAGGTTAAACCTATAACTCACCAACATTTTTGTTGACGTTTTAAGCATGTTTATTCTCAGGTGATTATTAAGAGCTTCCGCTGTCGTATACTTAAATAAGGACAAGATTTGGAGTCCATGTTTGTATGATATTGTGTAAAAACTGCATTCAAGAAACTTATTTTGTTGTAACATATTTGTATTGTAAACCATTATGTAATGGTCGTGTGTAAACAGGATATTTTAGATTATCATTATTTGATAATCTACGTAAAGCTTTTTAAACCTTTATTGATGAAATAAAGGTTATGGTTTGTTTTAAAATGAATGCAGTCTTTGAAAAACGTCTCATATAGAGGTCAAAACCTCGCAACGAAATCAATTAATATGGAACGTTTTTAATCAATAAGAACGGGACATTTCATATAACTCATTGTTAAAATACCTAATGAGATACATACTTATAATAAAATCATGTTAACTATATATATAACCATATATATGTCATCATATAGTTTTTACAAGATTTAACGTTCGTGAATCACCGGTCAACTTGGGTGGTCATTTGTCTATATGAAACCTATTCCAATTAATCAAGTCTTAATAAGTTTGATTGCTTAACATGTTGGAAATACTTAATCATGTAAATATCAATTTCATTTAATATATATAAATATGGAAAAGTTCGGGTCACTACAGTACCTACCCGTTAAATAAATTTCGTCCCGAAATTTTAAGCTGTTGAAAGTGTTGACGAATCTTCTAGAAATAGATGAGGGTATTTCTTCTTCATCTGATCTTCACACTCCCAGGTGAACTCGGGTCCTCTACGAGCATTCCATCGAACCTTAACAATCGGTATCTTGTTTTGTTTAAGTCTCTTAACCTCACGATCCATTATTTCGACGGGTTCTTCAATGAATTGAAGTTTTTCATTGATTTGGATTTCGTCCAACGGAATAATGAGATCTTCTTTAGCAAAACATTTCTTCAAATTTGAGACGTGGAAAGTGTTATGTACAGCCGCGAGTTGTTGAGGTAGCTCCAGTTGGTAAGCTACTGGTCCGACACGATCTATAATCTTGAATGGTCCAATGTACCTTGGATTTAATTTCCCCCGTTTACCAAATCGAACAACGCCTTTCCAAGGTGAAACCTTAAGCATGACCATTTCTCTAATTTCAAACTCTATATCTTTTCTTTTACTGTCCGCGTAGCTCTTTTGTCGACTCTGGGCGGTTTTCAATCTTGGTTGAATTTGGATGATTTTCTCGGTAGTTTATTGTATTATCTCCGGACCCGTAATCTGTCTATCCCCCACTTCATTCCAACAAATCGGAGACCTGCACTTTCTACCATAAAGTGCCTAAAACGGCGCCATCTCAATACTAGAATGATAACTGTTGTTGTAGGAAAATTCTGCTAACGGTAGGTGTCGATCCCAACTGTTTCCGAAATCAATAACACATGCTCGTAGCATGTCTTCAAGCGTTTGTATCGTCCTTTCAATCTGCCCATCAGTTTGTGGAAGATAGGCAGTACTCATGTCTAGACGAGTTCCTAATGCTTGCTGTAATGTCTGCCAGAATCTTGAAATAAATCTGCCATCCCTATCAGAGATAATAGAGATTGGTATTCCATGTCTGGAGACGACTTCCTTCAAATACAGTCGTGCTAACTTATCCATCTTGTCATCTTCTCTTATTGGCAGGAAGTGTGCTGATTTGGTGAGACGATCAACTATTACCCAAATAGTATTAAAACCACTTGCAGTCCTTGGCAATTTAGTGATGAAATCCATGGTAATGTTTTCCCATTTCCATTCCGGGTTGTTGAAGTAGACCTGATAGTTTCTGATGCTCAGCTTTGACCTTAGAACACGTCAAACATTCTCCTACGTATTTAGCAACATCGGCTTTCATACCCGGCCACCAAAAATGTTTCTTGAGATCCTTGTACATCTTCCCCGTTCCGGGATGTATTGAGTATCTGGTTTTATGAGCTTCTCTAAGTACCATTTCTTTCATATCTCCAAATTTTGGTACCCAAATCCTTTTGGCCCTATACCGGGTTCCGTCTTCCCGAATATTAAGATGCTTCTCCGATCCTTTGGGTATTCCATCCTTTAAACTTCCCTCTTTTAAAACTCCTTGTTGCGCCTCCTTTATTTGAGTAGTAAGGTTATTGTGAATCATTATATTCATAGATTTTACTCGAATGGGTTCTATGTCCTTCCTGCTCAAGGCGTCGGCTACCACATTTGCCTTCCCCGGGTGGTAACGAATCTCAAAGTCATAATCATTCAACAATTCAATCCACCTACGCTGCCTCATATTCAGTTGTTTCTGATTAAATATGTGTTGAAGACTTTTGTGGTCGGTATATATAATACTTTTGACCCCATATAAGTAGTGCCTCCAAGTCTTTAATGCAAAAACAACCGCGCCTAATTCCAAATCATGCGTCGTATAATTTTGTTCGTGAATCTTTAATTGTCTAGACGCATAAGCAATCACCTTCGTTCGTTGCATTAATACACAACCGAGACCTTGCTTTGATGCGTCACAATAAATCACAAAATCATCATTCCCTTCAGGCAATGACAATATAGGTGCAGTAGTTAGCTTTTTCTTCAATAACTGAAACGCTTTCTCTTGTTCATCCTTCCATTCAAATTTCTTCCCTTTATGCGTTAATGCAGTCAAGGGTTTTGCTATTCTGGAAAAGTCTTGGATGAACCTTCTGTAGTAACCAGCTAGTCCTAAAAACTGGCGTATGTGTTTCGGAGTTTTTGGGGTTTCCCACTTTTCAACAGTTTCTATCTTTGCCAGATCCACATTAATACCTTCTTTGTTCACTATGTGACCGAGGAATTGAACTTCTTCCAACCAAAATGCACACTTTGAAAATTTAGCGTACAATTCTTCCTTCCTCAATACTTCTAACACCTTTCTCAAATGTTCACCGTGTTCTTGGTCATTCTTTGAGTAAATAAGTATGTCATCAATGAAAACAATGACAAACTTGTCAAGGTATGGTCCACACACTCGGTTCATAAGGTCCATGAACACAGCTGGTGCATTAGTTAAACCAAATGGCGTGACCATAAACTCGTAATAACCGTAACGTGTTCTGAAAGCAGTCTTTGGAATATCATCTTCTTTCACCCGCATCTGATGATACCCGGAACGTAAGTCAATCTTTGAATAAACAGACGAGCCTTGTAGTTGATCAAATAAGTCGTCGATTCTTGGTAGTGGGTAGCGGTTCTTGATGGTAAGTTTGTTCAACTCTCGGTAGTCAATACACAACCTGAATGTACCATCTTTCTTCTTGACAAACAAAACAGGAGCTCCCCACGGTGATGTGCTTGGTCGAATGAAACCATGCTCTAAAAGTTCTTGTAATTGGCTTTGCAGTTCTTTCATCTCGCTGGGTGCGAGTCTGTAAGGAGCACGAGCTATTGGTGCCGCTCCTGGTACAAGATCTATTTGAAATTCAACGGATCGATGTGGGGGTAATCCCGGTAATTCTTTCGGAAATACATCGGGAAATTCTTTTGCGACGGGAACATCATTGATGCTCTTTTCTTCAGTTTGTACTTTCTCGACGTGTGCTAGAACAGCATAGCAACATTTTCTTATTAGTTTTTCTTCCTTCAAATTACTAATAAGATGTAGCTTCGTGTTGCCCTTTTCTCCGTACACCATTAAGGGTTTTCCTTTTTCTCGTATAATGCGAATTGCATTTTTGTAACAAACGATCTCTGCTTACACTTCTTTCAACCAGTCCATACCGATTATCACATCAAAACTCCCTAACTCTACTGGTATCAAGTCAATCTTAAATGCTTTGCTAACCAGTTTAATTTCTCGATTCCGACATATATTATCTGCTGAAATTAATTTACCATTTGCTAATTCGAGTAAAAATTTACTATCCAAAGGCGTCAATGGACAACTTAATTTAGCACAAAATCTCTACTCATATAGCTTCTATCCGCACCCGAAACAAATAAAACGTAAGCAGATTTATTGTCAATAAGAAACGTACCCGTAACGAGCTCCGGGTCTTCCTGTGCCTCTGCCGCATTAATATTGAAAACTCTTCCGCGGCCTTGTCCATTCGTGTTCTCCTGGTTCGGGCAATTTCTAATAATGTGGCCCGATTTTCCACATTTATAACAAACTACATTGGCATAACTTGCTCCGACACTACTTGCTCTGCCATTACTCGTTCTGACACCATTTGTTCCTTTCGTTCTGTTAACCCCTGGTCCGTAGACCTCACACTTCGCCGCGCTATGACCATTTCTTTTACACTTGTTGTAAAATTTGGTGCAGAACCCCGAGTGATACTTTTCACACCTTTGGCATAGCTGCTTTTGATTGTTGTTGTTGTGGTTGTTGTTGTTGTTGTTGTTGTTGTTGCGGTTATTATTGTTGTTAAGATGATTGTTGTAGTTGTTGTTGTTGTTGTTGTTGTTGTTGTTGTTGGGCAGTTTGTTGTAGTTGCGATTGATGTTGCGATTGTTAGGATAGTTGTTGCGATTATTGTTGTAATTGCTGTTGTTGTTGTATTGGTGATTCTTATCACTGTTTTCCTCCCACTTTCTTTTGACTTGCTTCACATTGGCCTCTTCAGCAGTCTGTTCTTTAATTCTTTCTTCAATCTGGTTCACTAGTTTGTGAGCCATTCTACATGCCTGTTGTATGGAGGCGGGCTCGTGTGAACTTATATCTTCTTGGATTCTTTTCGGTAATCCTTTCACAAACGCGTCGATCTTCTCTTCCTCATCTTCGAACGCTCCCGGATACAATAGGCATAATTCTGTGAATCATCTTTCGTACGTGGTAATATCAAATCCTTGGGTTCGTAACCCTCTAAGTTCTGTCTTGAGCTTATTGACCTCGGTTCTGGGACGGTACTTCTCGTTCATCAAGTGCTTGAATGCTGACCACGGTAGTGCGTAAGCATCATCTTGTCCCACTTGCTCTAGATAGGTATTCCACCATGTTAACGCAGAACATGTGAAGGTATGCGTAGCGTACTTCACTTTGTCCTCTTCAGTACACTTACTTATGGCAAACACCGATTCGACCTTCTCGGTCCACCGTTTCAATCCGATCGGTCCTTCAGTTCCATCAAATTCCAAAGGTTTGCAGGCAGTGAATTCTTTGTAGGTGCAACCTACACGATTTCCTGTACCGCTAGATCCAAGGTTATTGTTGGTATGTAGCGCGGCCTGTACTGCGGCTATGTTTGAAGCAAGAAAGGAACGAAATTCCTCTTCACTCATATTCAAGGTGTGTCGAGTAGTCGGTGCCATTTCCTTCAAAATAGTCAAATGAAATGAGTTAATCATATAGAATATCAAGAGTAGTCAATAGTATTTCGTAGCTTAATATGAACTTATTTATAAAAGCTCTTTCTTCATATTAGCGTTTTATACTCTTTAATTCGGGTAGTACCTACCCGTTAAGTTCATACTTAGTAGCTAACATACCATTTCAATTACTACAATTCTATATGAAAAACTAATCACAAAAAAAATATATATCATATTCAAACCTTTATACAATAACTTGCAAACTTACAATACCGCTATTTTACATATAGCTTGAAATATAGCACATAAAACTTTGATACAAAGTAGTTGCGAATATAATTCTAGTTAATAAATAAGGCGTTCAGCAAAGGCAACAAAGACACGTAATTCATACGTCCAGAAACAAGTCATGCATTCTGGTTTTACTAATACCACTTCCCATCCTTGGTCTTGTGGAACGTAACCGTTGTGACCGATAGTATGACAACGTGTTGTAACGTCGTCAAAAGGACGAAGGTTACGTAATGACCAACAGTCTCGTAATAACCTAAAAACCTCATTTCTTGCCCCAATTACCGACTCCGTCACTTGTGAGAACGTTTTGTTTAATAGTTGTAGCCCGATGTTCTTTTTCTCACTTTGGTGAGAAGCGAACATTACTAACCCGTAAGCATAACATGCTTCTTTATGTTGCATGTTAGCCGCTTTTTCTAAATCATGAAGTCCTATATTTGGATACATTGAGTCAAAATAATTTCTTAACCCGTTGCGTAAAATAGCATTTGGGTTCCCCGCAATATATGCGTCAAAGTAAACACATCGTAACTTATGGGTTTCCCAATGTGATATCCCCCATCTTTCAAACGAAAGCCTTTTATAAACCAAGGCATTCTTGGAACGTTCTTCGAATGTCTTACAAACTGATTTTGCCATAAATAGTTGTGTCGAGGAATTCTGACCGACTCTAGACAAGATTTCATCAATCATGTATCCGGGTAAGTCTTCTAAAATATTGGGTTGTCTATCCATTTTGTGTTTTTATACTGTAAAATAGACAAGAGTTAGATTCATAAAAGATACTTATTAATACAAGCAATTTTTACATATATCGTAAAGCATAAGCACACTATATTACATATATTACACCGCACAAATACAACTATCTTATTCCGACTCACTCATTTCTTCTTTTTCGAACTTGGTTCTTTTTGCTAAGTTTGTAGGGATATATAATGTTCCTCTAATACGAGCCGTCGTTTTCCACATTGGTCTAGAAAAACCTGGTGGTTTAGAGGTTCCCGGGTTATTGTTACAACTTAAGAAATACGGGTGTTGACGATACATATAAAGTTCATCGGGGTTGGAATCAGATTTCTCTATTTTTATGCCCTTTCCCTTATTGTTCTCTTTTGCCTTTTTAAATTCAGTTGGGGTAATTTCTATAACATCATCGGAATCTTTGTCGGGATCCGATTCATCGGAGAATTGGTAATCCTCCCAATATTTTGCTTCCTTGGCGGAAACATCGTTGACCATAATTAACCTTGGTCGGTTGGTTGAGAATTTTCTTTTACTTAACCGTTTTATTATTTCCCCCACCGGTTCTATTTCTTCTTCCAGTTCCTCCTCCTCCGGTTCCGATTCTTCTTCCGGTTCCTCTTCGGGAACTTGTGAATCAGTCCATGAATCATTCCAAATTACATTTGACTCTTTATTATTATTAGGTGAGTCAATGGGACTTGTATTAGAGGTAGACATCTATCACATAATATCAAACACGTTAAGAGATTAATATATCACATAATATTCACATGTTAAAAATATATAGTTTCCAACAAAATTTGTTAAGCAATCATTTTTCAAGTAAACACGGTCGAAGTCCAGACTCACTAATGCATCCTAACAAACTCGATAAGACACACTAATGCAAAATTCTGGTTCTCTAAGACCAACGCTCGGATACCAACTGAAATGTCCCGTTCTTATTAATTAAAAACGTTCCATATTAATTGATTTCGTTACGAGGTTTTGACCTCTATATGAGACGTTTTTTCAAAGACTGCATTCATTTTTAAAACAAACCATAACCTTTATTTCATAAATAAAGGTTTAAAAAGCTTTACGTAGATTATCAAATAATGATAATCTAAAATATCCTGTTTACACACGACCATTACATAATGGTTTACAATACAAATATGTTACATCGAAATCAGTTTCTTGAATGCAGTTTTTACACAATATCATACAAACATGAACTCCAAATCTTGTCCTTATTTTAGTATGCAACAGCGGAAGCTCTTAGTATTCACCTAAGAATAAACATGCTTTAAACGTCAACAAAAATGTTGATGAGTTATAGGTTTAACCTATATATATATCAAATCGTAACAATAGACCACAAGATTTCATATTTCAATACACATCCCATACATAGAGATAAAAATCATTCATATGGTGAACACCTGGTAACCGACATTAACAAGATGCATATATAAGAATATCCCCATAATTCCGGGACACCCTTCGGATATGATATAAATTTCGAAGTACTAAAGCATCCGGTACTTTGGATGGGGTTTGTTAGGCCCAATAGATCTATCTTTAGGATTCGCGTCAATTAGGGTGTCTGTTCCCTAATTCTTAGATTACCAGACTTAATAAAAAGGGGCATATTCGATTTCGATAATTCAACCATAGAATGTAGTTTCACGTACTTGTGTCTATTTTGTAAATCATTTATAAAACCTGCATGTATTCTCATCCCAAAAATATTAGATTTTAAAAGTGGGACTATAACTCACTTTCACAGATTTTTACTTCATCGGGAAGTAAGACTTGGCCACTGGTTGATTCACGAACCTATAACAATATATACATATATATCAAAGTATGTTCAAAATATATTTACAATACTTTTAATACATTTTGATGTTTTAAGTTTATTAAGTCAGATGTCCTCGTTAGTAACCTACAACTAGTTGTCCACAGTTAGATGTACAGAAATAAATCGATAAATATTATCTTGAATCAATCCACGACCCAGTGTATACGTATCTCAGTATTGATCACAACTCAAACTATATATATATTTTGGAATCAACCTCAACCCTGTATAGCTAACTCCAACATTCACATATAGAGTGTCTATGGTTGTTCCGCAATATATATATATATATATAGATGGGTCGACATGATAGGTCGAAACATTGTATACGTGTCTATGGTATCTCAAGATTACATAATATACAATATAAGTTGATTAGGTTATGGTTGGAAAAGATTTATTACTAACTTTCACGTAGGTAAAATGAGTAGTTTTTATCAATCTTGTTTTACTCGCCATTTCTTCGTTTCTAATTCGTTTTGAGTGATTCCAGTGGCCACGGTTTCGTATTGAACTTAAATTTATGAATCTAAATAGAAAAAGTATAAGTTTATAGTCGGAAATACAAGTTACAAGTCGTTTTTGAAAGAGGTAGTCATTTCCGTCGAAAGAACGACATCTTGATGACCATTTTGAAAAACATACTTTCACTTTGAGTTTAACCATGATTTTTGGATGTAGTTTCATGTTTATAAGAAAAATCATTTTTCCAGAAGTATAGCTTTTAAATCAAAGTTCTTCTTAGCTTTTAATTATCCCAACCAAAACAGCCGCCGGTTTTACTACGTCGGCGTATATCCAGTTTTATGGTGTTTATCGTGTTTTCGAGTTTTAAATCATTAAGTTAGCATATCATATAGATATAGAACATGTGTTTAGTTGATTTTAAAAGTCCAGTTAGAAGGATTAACTTTATTTGCGAACAAGTTTAGAATTAACTAAACTATGTTCTAGTGATTACAAGTTTATAACGTTGAATAAGACAGCTTTTTATGTATGAATCGAATGATGTTAAGAACATCATTACTACCTCAAGTTCCTTGGATAAACCTACTAGAAATGAGAAAAATGGATCTAGCTTCAAAGGATCCTTGGATGGCTTGAAAGTTCTTGAAGCAGAATCATGACACAAAAGCAATTTCAAGTAAGATTTCCACTCGAAATAAGATTGTTATAGTTATAGAAATTGAATTAAAGTTTGAATATGATTATTACCTTGTATTAGAAAGATAACCTTCTGTAAGTAACAAAGGTTTCTTGATCTTGGATGATTACTTGGAATGGATTTAGAAATCTTGGAAGTAAACTTGCAATCTTGGAAGTATTCTTGATTTTATGAAACTAGAACTTTTGGAATTTATGAAGAACACTTAGAACTTGAAGATAGAACTTGAGAGAGATCAATTAGATGAATAAAATTGAAGAATGAAAGTGTTTCTAGGTGTTTTTGGTCGTTGGTGTATGGATTAGATATAAAGGATATGTAATTTTGTTTTCATGTAAATAAGTCATGAATGATTACTCATATTTTTGTAATTTTATGAGATATTTCATGCTAGTTGCCAAATGATGGTTCCCACATGTGTTAGGTGACTCACATGGGCTGCTAAGAGCTGATCATTGGAGTGTATATACCAATAGCACATACATCTAAAAGCTGTGTATTGTACGAGTACGAATACGGGTGCATACGAGTAGATTTGTTGATGAAACTGAACGAGGATGTAATTGTAAGCATTTTTGTTAAATAGAAGTATTTTGATAAGTGTCTTGAAGTCTTTCAAAAGTGTATGAATACATATTAAAACACTACATGTATATACATTTTAACTGAGTCGTTAAGTCATCGTTAGTCGTTACATGTAAATGTTGTTTTGAAACCTTTAGGTTAACGATCTTGTTAAATGTTGTTAACCCAATGTTTATAATATCAAATGAGATTTTAAATTATTATATTATCATGATATTATGATGTACGAATATCTCTTAATATGATCTATATACATTAAATGTCGTTACAACGATAATCGTTACATATATGTCTCGTTTCAAAATCATTAAGTTAGTAGTCTTATTTTTACATATGTAGTTCATTGTTAATACATTTAATGATATATTTACTTATCATTTAACATAATTAACCAAGTGTATCAATATCTTAATATGATTCATATGTACCTAGTAAGACGTTATAACGATAATCGTTATATATATCGTTTTCGAGTTTCTTAATTTAATAGTCTCATTTTTATGTATATAACTCATTGTTAAAATACCTAATGAGATACATACTTATAATTAAATCATGTTAACTATATATATAACCATATATATGTCATCGTATAGTTTTTACAAGTTTTAACGTTCGTGAATCACCGGTCAACTTGGGTGGTCATTTGTCTATATGAAACCTATTCCAATTAATCAAGTCTTAATAAGTTTGATTGCTTAACATGTTGGAAACACTTAATCATGTAAATATCAATTTCATTTAATATATATAAACATGGAAAAGTTCGGGTCACTACAATACCGTTATGTGAGATGGCCCATATATACACGTGTCTCGTCCCGTATTGTTGAAATTATAACCCGCAATCAATTCGGTTAGTTCGTTTAGCTGACTTCGTGTTCTTCCTGTAGGTGTACGGGTCCAAGAACCTTGAAAGACTGCTCTCGAATCCAGAGGCGGAGCCAGGATTTAATGATAAGGGAAGCTTCCTCGATAATCGTGTAAATTAAAAAAATAGTAACAAATCATAACGAAATATTATTTTGAGAACAATGTGAGCAAACATAAACATTTCTAAATAAAATTAACGTATGATTCAATCAAAAATGTAACATATATCAACGATAGTCATAAAATTACAAGCAATAAACTATTATATATATAAATTCTTAATCGTTAAACAATCAATAATTAAAAAGGAAAAAACTTACGAAGTAGGAAGCAATTTGCGAGCAGCAAGAATTCAATATTTAGACTGACGGCTTATGGCTACGATTAGTATGACTAATTTTAATATTCTTCCGTAAAGATTTTTTTTTAAACATACTTCCACAGTTTATTACTTCTAGTATGTTGGGCGAGGGCCTATCTAATATAATTAGATTTATTAAACAAAAAATTTAACATGGATTGAAGGTGGCAAATTTTTTTGATGGGCTAAATTATATATTAAAGATATAAAATACTTGGGCCTATTGGGGGTGGTTCAATACCCCCTGCCCCCTCTCTCTCCGTCATTGCCCGAATTTGAATTATTGATTCTGTCCCTGATGCTGACCTGCTTCGTGCCTTCTAATCTGTACAGATGCTGGAATCTGTCTCGTAGCTTACTGCCGCCGATCCAATTTGCTTCCCAAAACTTCAATTCTGATTCGATTTTGACCGATAGATTGAAAGAGTTCCGGAAGTTGATGCCTATGTCTTGAATATGTATACCTGAAAGAATAATGTTTCTCCAAGTAGTTGGCTTTAAGGAGCGAATTTCTTCACTCCCCAAATCCAAACCACCGCAAGAACCATAAATGCTACGAATTAATTTTGCCCATAGTGAATCGGTTTCGGTATAAAACCTCCACCACCTCTTCCCCAAAAGCGCAAGGTTTTACCTTTTAATAACCCAATGTTCAACTCCCCATTTTCGTAAGAAGAAACAACCTTTTCCCATTTGACCCACAGAATTTTAGAGTTAGATTCCGACCCGCCCCAAAAAACTCTCTCCTCACACTCTCAAGGAGTTTTATCACACAAGACGGGGCACGAAAGATAGAGAAATAATACAATGGAAGGCTACTTAGTTCCGATTTGATGAGGACTAATCTTCCCCCAAAACACATCGACCGCATTTTCCATTTCGAGAGTTTCGATTTTATCTTTTTCAATTACCGGATTCCAATTACAAAGTTTGTTCATTCCCCCTCCCCCCTCCCCCAATTGGAAGACCAAGGTATTTGAAGGGGAATGCACCTACTTGACACCCTACCAGATTAGCAAACTAATTCGTTTCATCCACACTTACTCCAATACCGTAGAGACAACTTTTTTGGAAATTGACTTTAAGCCCAGAAGCCAATTCAAAACACTTTAAGAGGTTTAGAAGATTTAGGAAATTTTCCTGACTCCAATCACCTATGAAAATGGTATCATTCGCAAATTGAAGGTGGGAAACTTTCACATGATCACGACCAATTTCAACCCCCTTGAAAAGACCCTTATCATTTGTGGCTTTTGTGAGAATGTTTAAACCCTCCGCGACAAGGATGAATAAGAATGGTGATAAAGGATCTCATTGCCGAATGCCTCTTTCTAACGAGAATTCATTAGTCGGAGACTCGTTTACTAGAACGAAAATAGTGGCGGATTGCAAACAAGAAATTATCCATTTTCGCCAACGAACTCCAAAACCCATACTTTGCGTTACTTCCATCATAAAATTCCAATTAAGGCAATCGAATGCCTTTTCGAAATCCACTTTGAAGAGTATAGCTTTTTTATGCATATTTTAGATAATCGATACTTTCGTTCACAATTAGAGCTCCATCAAGAATGAATCTACTTTTTAAAAAAGCGCTTTGTTCCGAGCCTATAAGATGAGGGATCGCTTTCCGAAGTTGATTTGAAAGAATTCTAGCAACCACCTTATAATAACTTCCTATCAAGCTAATAGGACGGTAATCATTTAGCCCAATAGGATCGGGCTTTTTTGGAACTAAAGTGAAAAAAGAAGAATTGCAACCCCTCGAGAATTCTCCTTTGTCCCAAAACCAACTAAGCGCTTCAATAAGATCTTTTTTATCACATCCCAATACCTTTTATAAAACCTCATATTAAACCCGTCGGGACCGGGCGCTTTTGTGCTCTCACAATCAAAAACCACGTCTCTTATTTCCTTTTCATCAAACGGCAATTCAAGTGCCAAAATATTTCCAAAGATAAGCACAGATAAGCAAGGTCTTCCATGCTAGGTCGGATAACATCAAGCTCTTTGAACATATTCTTAAATAAGACTTCCCCCTTAATATCACTTGGAGCATCATTCCATACCCCATTGATAGTCAAACCCCGCATGTTATCTTTATTGTTTTTCCAGTTAATGACCGAATGGAAGAATTTTGTATTTTCATCCCCTTCGAGCGCCCATTTAATTCTCGCCTTTTGCTTTAGCATACTTGTCTTCAATTTTCCGTTCTCCATCCACTTTTTCCTACACTCTAACCACTCCCTTCTATCATCATCATTAGATGTGAGCCCCCTGTTGACACCTAACCGAATATCTTATATGCGTTTGTTATTATACCTTGTATAAATTGGTAATTTATTTAATATTATAATTATAATACTGTTTGCTTTCTCTTTTTCCTTTTTTTCTTTGTTATCACTAGCTTTAATTATTTCTATTTACATTTATTTTTTAAACGGCAAAATTTGTATATTAAAACATGTTCCCTAGAAAGACGTTAAGGAAAAAATACAAATGAAAAGCCAGCCACGAGTTCCAGTTAGAAACTACATGAACTCTGTTATTAAGCCAGCAAAAAGGAAATATTATAATTACATCAAAAGACTACTTCGATTAGAAAAAACTACATTGAACACGATGTCATTCCTGAAATGCCAAAGAGCCCTTAGACAAAAATTGTGAACCCTCGATCCCACTCATGAAGTCGCCCCACGATAAAAACAATGAAAGACCACATCCTAACCACACAAGAACCTTGCCCCAGAGTCCGATGCAAGTGAACACCCGAAAAAACAAATGCGGCTGGGGTTCCACCCCATTGTTGCAAACGGGACAGACGATTGCATTTATTTCTAAACCTTTCGTGGAGAGGTTCCGACGTAAAGGAAGGGAGTCTAATCTGAATTGACACAAGAACACATTAACTTTCCTTGGTATAAGCTTAAACCATGCAGTGGTTAACTGCGACATATGTAGAAGCTTGCGATCTATATACTCTCGAGCAGATTTGACCGAGAATAAGCCGTCAGAGTTCAAGGTGAAAATCCACTTATCGTCACGTTCTGTAATGACACAATCTTGTAACTCGGTACAAGGTGCAGCAAGTAAGTCGAAGTTATGACTCCCAGTATCTTCCCTTAACCACACCTATTTCCAGTAACCATTAACCCACTTATCTGGGATGGTGTCGTTTTTATTAGAATCCAAATGAAATATACGATTAAAATAGGAAGATAATCACGAACTACCGAACCAAAGGTCATGCCAAAATCTCATTTTTCTACCATTTCCAACCTCCATTCGAATTGCATTAGGAGGTAGAAAATTGTCTGATAACTTTTTGGAACATGTATAAAGGATGGAAGCCCAAGTGCTATTACCCACGGTTTTCTCGAAAACATTACCATGGACGGATTTGACGAGGTTTTAACAAATAACGCCGCCGCCACTTATGAATTAAAGCAAGATTAAATGCTTTAAGGCTCCCCACAATTAATCTGCCTCCTTCCAAAGGAGCTAAAATCATATACCATTCTACCCAAACCATTTTCTTGACGGAACCGTTACCTCCCCAAAAAGCTATAGATCGGATCGACTTAAGGCCCTTAATGACCATTTTCGGGCGTTTAGAAACGGACATATAATAGATCTTGATGCTACCCATAATAGATTTTAGCAAAGTAAATCTCCCGCCCGAAGAGACCAAACACGCTTTACAATACGATAGTTTAGATCGAAAATTTTCAACCAAATAATTCCAATTCGACACCAATTTCATATTAGAACCAAGCGGAATGCCTAAGTATTTAGTAGGAATAGAATCCACCGATATCCCGTAGACATCTCCAATGAATTAGGCTCGGTTTCATTAACGCCAATACCAAACACATGGGACTTAGATACATTAATCCTCAAACTCGAGAACAAGTAAAAAACTTCAAGAATACTAAGAATCCCGTTAAACTCTTGTCTACTCCACATATATTGACATCGTTCGATTACAAAAACTGGGAGAGCCGAATCCTATCAATCCCCACGTTAATACCTCGAATCAAGTTGACCTCCATGGCACGATGAAACACCAAATGAAGACCCTCCATAACGATAATAAAGAGGAACGTGCTAAGCGGATCTCCCTGTCTGAGACCCCTTTTTAAAGGAAACTCTCGGGTAGGAGAGCCGTTAACTAAAACCGAAGTTCTAACCAACTTTAAGCAACCCATGACCACCTACACCAGGTTGAGTCGAATCCAAATAAAGAAAACATAAACATAAGGTAGTCACAACTCACCGAATTATATCACTTCTCGATATCCACCTTAAAAAGTAACATCTTCCTATTCGAGTTCTTAAACCATGACATAAATTTTCTCTAAATTAACGGTCCATTTAGAATTTCACGATCCGAAATAAAAATCCGATTGAACCAGACTAATTATCTTGTCAATAACATGAGCCATCCGGTTCGTGAGGAGCTTCGTTACAAATTTATAAAGAAACCAACAAGAGAAATCGGGCAAAAATCCGTGATGAGAATCAAATGACTGACTTCAGGATAAGCGAAAAGAGTGTTGAATTGCACCAGTTGGAATATTACAAGACGCAAAAAAACCCGTACATCTCGACAAATGTGATGCTGCAACAAATCCTAAAAATGCTTAATAAACTGGAACGAGAAACCATCAGGAGCTGGAGCCTTAGTACTACCACAATCCCAGACTGCACGTTTAATTTCCACATCATCAAAGTCTCTCAGAAAACGTAACATCTTCGGCCGAAAGCATGTAGTGAGGATTAACAGCACAAAATTCAGCCCCAGTATTAATCTCATCGAACTTAAGTTTGAAAAACTCATAAACATTGTTCTTAATGACCATAGGATCCACAACCCAACTACCATCCACCATCAAACCTTGAATGTGTTGTTGGCCACATATATGTTTAAGGAAACAATAGAAAAAAATTCGAGTTTTCATCGCCCTCCACGTCCCATTTAATTCTCGATTTTGAAGAGAATCTAAAGCATCCAACTTGGAGATATCAACTTTCTCCTTAAACCACTAGTTACACAGATTAATATCTTCGGAATTTGTTATACTTGCATCAATAATAATATCGAGCTCAACAATATTCGTGTGAACCTCTTTCAATTGAACAGCTTCATTAGATCGAGAAGTAGAAATCCAGTTTTTTATCTTGAATTTTATGAACCATAACTTGGTCACAATAGTATGGTTTGGCACCCTCTTAACCTCAGACCACGCGTTCCACACACAATCATCAATACCATATGTACCGAACCATGAATCAAATACTTTAAAATTACGTCGGGCCAAATCAACCTTATCTTGATAAAGTAAAATAGGAGAGTGATCCGAGTATCCACAAGGTAAAACAACACCATTTAAATCGGAGACCACGTCAAGAACATTTGTAATAATAAAAAAATCTATCAAGTTTAATAAATTTATTACCCGATTCATTCCTCCATTATATTGTAAACTGCCAAGAGGAACTTCATATAATGCGTGTGAATCAATAAAATCATTAAAACAAGCCTCATCTTGATGACTTAACTCTGTACCACAACGTTCACCTTTGAGTTCAACCGAGTTCAAATCTCTGAAAAATATATACTCTCCCAAATGCGTCTCCATAAAATCGGAAAGCTTGTTCCATAAACACTTATTGTTCACTATGGATTGTGGAGCGTAGACGTTAACCATAAAAACCTCCAAATTTTCATGACCCCCTCCCCCCTAACAATAACGAAATTATCATCACACAAAATATCACTTTTCACAAAAGCATTTGGATCCCATATAGAAATCATGCCACCTGAAAAACCTCGAGCCATACTTATCGCATAGTCAAAGTTATGATTCCTCCATATAGATTGTAACCGAGACATTTGTAGCCTTGTCATTTTAGATTCTTGTAAACCTAAAAAGTGTACATTCGATGATACACATAATTCTCTTAATCGTTCTCTTTTCAAGAAAATCTGTGACCCACAACTATTAATAGAGATAATCTTCATGAATAACCATTTTGTCCACAAATTCAATCCACACAACACCACATCTTTTCAAGTTATAGCTCAATGCGTCCCCAACATTAACGAGATCCTCATCATTACAAAACCCATTTTTATTAACCGAACCACCTGAGCATTCATTATCACGCCCACTCTCTTGCAAATGAGTAAAGCCTGGTGGGAATTATAAACTACAACACTAAATATATAAATACTATATAATTAATAGATGGAATTATTTGAATTACGATTATATGTTTTAATATATATAACTGATATAGGTTCGTGAATCCAAGGCCAACCCTACAATTGTTCAATGTCGTCATATGTATTTTTCTACAAAATACAGTATTGTGCGTTCATTTGATTCCCTTTACTCTTTACATTTTTGGGACTGAGAATACATGCGCTGTTTTTATAACTGCTTTATTAAATGCTTTTGAAATATATTTTTGAACTGCGAATACATGAAATGCTTTTATAAATGTTTGATGAAATAGACACAAGTACTTAAAAACATACTACGAATGAGTTATTATGAGTACACCGGATATCACCCCTTTTAGTCTGGTAATCTAAGAATTAGGAAATCGAGCTCCTAATTGACGTGAATCCTAAAGATAGATCTATGGGCACTAACCAGCCCCAGTCAGAGAATTTGAACTTCTTTAGTACTTCGAAATAGGTATACAACCGCCAGCTTTAAAAGATATGATCTGTTTGTAAGGTGTACACAACCATCATATTTAAAAGAGTGGCCTGATTGTATGCTTTTTGCATGACCGAGCGGAATGCCGGTATGCGGGGGATATTCTTGATAGGGGTGTTCAAAACCGGATATCCGAAATTTAGGATATCCGAATTCCGAAATTTCGGATATCCGAAATTTCGGATAGTGGATTTGGCCATCCGAAATCTGAATCCAAAATTTCGGATATCCGGTTTTCGGATATCCGAAATTTCGGATTCGGATATCGGATTATCCGAATATCCGAACTTCTTTTTTTTTGGTTATAGATCATAGATAATAAATGAAATAAAAAAATATATGTACATGAAAAATGAGCTTACATTGAATTTCTTACTTGACATGCTACAGAACATAACAATTCTAGTATATTTGTTTACTTACTACGGAGTCAAAGAGTAGACATTGATTATACAGTGTTGAATTATAACCGCATTAACAAACATAAATTATACAGTGATGAAGATTAGATGAGGGTTGTGAATTTGTGACTCGAGAGGGAGTGAAAAGGCGAATATCAATTTAGATCTAGGGTTTTGTTGCTATCTGGTGACTACTATGTGATGCTATCTCTTTTAGAAGTTAAAAAGGCTTAAACTTATATAGCCCACTGGGCCACTAACTATAAAAACAGATATATATATATATATACATATATATATATATATATATATATATATATATATATATATATATATATATATATATATATATCAATAATATGTGTATTTAATTTCGGATATCGGATTATCCGAATATCCGAAAATTTTGAAAAATCAATCCGATATCCGAATCCAAAAATCCGGATATCCGATTTTCGGATATCCGAAAATCCGGATATCCGAATTTTCGGATATTTTCGGATTGGATTTTCGGATTATTCGGGTTGCGGATTCGGATTCGGATATTATGAACACCCCTAATTCTAGATGCATTTTGTTAAGATCGATTACAAGGTGTTTGTAGTTCGTATGAATGACTTTTATACACAGGTTATGTGTATTAGTTTTTGTGCACGAGATATGTGTACGGTTATTTAAAAATCGTGAGGCAATCTACGGGGGAGAAAAGGATACGAACCTACTCTGCTAAGCATTATGAAAAAATGGTTTTGTACACGAGATAGGTGTACTGCATTTAAATCTTGTGGTCTATTAAAATGATGAATTTTATTATTTACGATAAACCTATGAACTCACCAACCTTTTGGTTGACACTTGAAAGCATGTTTATTCTCAGGTATGAAAGAAATCTTCCGCTGTGCATTTTCTTATTTTAGAGATATTACTTGGAGTTATTTATGAGATATTTCAAAATACGTTGCATTCGAGTCGTTGAGTTCATCAAGATTAATATTAAGTCAATTATAGTTGGATATAATATGAAGTGGTATGCATGCCGTCAACTTTCGATGTAATTAAAGTTTGTCTTTTTTAAAAATGAATGCAATGTTTGTAAAATGTATCATATAGAGGTCAAGTACCTCGCAATGAAATCAACTATTGTGAATCGTTTATAATCGATATGAACGGGGGGGCATTTCAGGAATGGGATACTCGAACTAGCCGATGCTATCATGTTTTCTTTTATGTTGATATTAGAATCTAGCTGCCTTTCATAACCACTAGTGCCCGATGCCACGCCGTGACTGAAATCGCTTAACTGAACCCAGCAAATTCCTTAAACGAATCCGACTTAGCCTGAGTCGAACCTGCTCTAGATGATTCACTAAGCAGATCATCTTTTTCAGATTCCAAATCGTCACTACTAGTGTCAGCAATGGTTGTCTCATATCAAAATTCGAACTTCCAACTTCTTGAAAATGCACCTCCACATCAACTCCATTGATGCCTGTCATCTCAGATTTCGATACATGTTTTTTTTATCGTATGTAGCAACACACACACGTCCATCCCATAGACGCAGGTAAACTACTATTCAATACAAAGAATAAAAATCTACCAACATAAGAAGCTACCTTCTTGAACGTATTCGTACCCCAACTACTCCCCAAGCACAAAATGGTAGTCTCGTAATATCAACCCAAATGACTCTTTCATCGACAATGAAATCATCATAAGCCACTTTACACATGAAATCAAAGACATGAGGTTTACGTTACCGTTAAACGCCAACTAACTAGCCTCCGACGCAAACTTAATCCAAATCCAATACCCACCCACGTATTAGACTTTAAGGTCTGAAAAACCCTCAGCAAGACATAATCGATACACGGTATATATCGAAGAGAAATCTTTCAACTTAGCCAATAATAAGTAATCTTCTTCAATAATAGTCACAATATCCGAATCATCAAGCACAACTTTTTTGGTTGAGAATTCGCATCCGAACATTTGGAAGCATATGAATTCTCAACAGGATGGACGATGCTCTTAGGAAGAGGCACCTCATTCGAAACTCTAGTTGGTGGTTTAGCTTTCGCAACATCAACAAAAGGTTTTGATGGTTTAGCATTTAAGCGAATCTCTTACCAGACTTCGTCCTTTTCTTCGAGATGAAAATGTCGACCAGACAACCATAGGGATCGAAAAGCTTCCATAAAGAATTGATATCCGCATGCTCAGGAAATTCGTTAGAAAGAACGATGTATTCTGCTTATCAGTATCTTTTTCAAAATTCATGTCGATTTTAGGGTAACTAGGCTTCGATTAACGTCGATCTTTGAAGAACCCACTAGTGGCGAATCTAGGAATGGTAGTTACTGGTATCACTGGTTAAAAACCTACACTATTCGCCGGTGTCACTAATTAAAAACTCAAAACGTTTTCCATTACATCGCATATTTCACTGGTGTCTCGTGCTACCACTCATCATACACTAGGTCAGCCCCTGGAACCCACCATCCTTCAATGGTGTGACACGTGTATTCCCAACCATGATCATGCCCACAACATTCGAAAAAAATTATTTAAATGACATTAAACTTGGAAAAATTGAAATTAATAAATAGAATTAGATGAACAAATAATTTGTCCATCTCGAATAAGGTAAATAGTTTGTACTTCAATGTATGTTACAAATATAAGTGCCCTATATGCACATATCATATTTGAAGTGTTTCTGGAATTGTGTCTTGGAAAGATTAAATGACTGTTGTGTTTGAAAAATACCCATAATTATAAGAATGTTTTGCAAAAATTGATTATTTGCATCTAACTAGAGAGAAAATACAGTTTTTGAGAAGACAGATCGGAACATGTTCTATGATGATATGTATAATGATCCGTCTCAGAAAGGCACACTATTAACGGCATTCGGATTAGAGTATACCCGGCGTAAACCGTCACGGGCAAATAACACCTTCCCGGCCTCACCTTAGTAACTTGATCAGAAGGTTACTTATGCATGCATCCGGGAAGGGTCATACCTGACAAAGACACCTATAAACCAACTACAATCTTGCACGGCCATAACACTGCCGTGAAGAAACACTTGGAATAAACATCAGGTAAAACCTTGACTAAACAAGGCGTTCATCCGTCACGACCTGAACGGATCTACCACACTCTCGGAACTACCACGTCCTCCTGGATTAGGTGTCCTGACCCGACACAAGCACACCATCCCGGCATAAGCACGTTGTCTTAGAACACGTTCTGCACTGTCTCGGCATAAGCACGTTGTCCCAGAACAAGCACATGATCCCGGAACAAACATATAAACAAGTCGCACGCCACGTCAGCCCACAAATCTAGGAAAGTTTGTTAGGATCTGCTTGTTATTCCCATGAAAGGGACATGTGCCACGTCAACTCTCGAGATTAGCAAAGTTTGTTATAACCATGAAAAGGACGTGTGCCACGTCACCATTCCCTCGTGACAACTATAAATACACGAACAAGATCATTTATTCAACACACTGGATGCATTAATGTTACTCTGCTCAAATTAATTGCAGTAACATCTCTCCAACTGATAATACAATTTCGATAAAGATTTCGGTCGTTATCGGAGTTCATCTTCACTCTAAGATATTAACTTATTCGATTCCAATCGAATAAGGTTAATCCCATCGATTGTTTTACGCCCTTGAAATCCAAATTTTAAATCGAGGTTCGCACATTTATTGGAGTTAAAACATTCGATCCACTCTTTTCCTCAAATCAAGAACTCAAATTTGAAATCTATTTAACTATAACGATTTAGGTTTGATTAAATGGAGCCACCTAAAGGTACGAACAATACACTGAAACCAGGGAGGGAAACGGCAAGCAAGAAAGGAAAGCCTGATGACGTTCCACCAACCCTGAACAAAGAAAGCTCGCCAACGGTGGAACCACCTCAACCCTAGAAGTAATCAATTGCTCACATCCACTTCGGCGACACTTCAGGTGACAAAATGAATGTTTCCGATGGTGATGAGGAAATACGGGAGAAGTCACCAACTGACGGGAGAAGATTGAATCTGTGCATTTCTGGTTTCAAAACCGGTGGTTCGAGCGGAATCGGTTCATCTCATGATGATACTGAAATGATTACCAAGATGATCTCAGCTGACGTTGAAAAACAAGTAATCGAAAAATTGAAGGCCATGTTGAGTGACGGTACTAATCTAGTAGAAAGGCAACAGATGCAAAACTTTGACATCCTGAAGACCAATCCTCCGCCAAACATCGGCGCAGGAAGTGACAGAGCCGTCAAGGCTGCCGCCAATGCATGGCTAACTGACCTCCTCGTGCAGGCTGCACCACCGGCATACAAACATTCTTTGTCACAGCATGCCGTCTGTAACGACCCTACTTTTTCGTTATCTTTTACCGTTAATTATTTAACGCCGTTAACTGTTATTCGTGCCACGCCATCTCTATGACCTATATTATTATTTTATTAATAATATATTAATTATTATGTGTTAAATGAATATTTGTATTCATATTTTATATCGTACGTTTCTACGTGTCGCGGATTTCTATCCGGCGAATCGTTTCGGTTTCAAACCAACAGTCGAGCTTTTGGGATTTTTAAGTCCTAATCATTTTAAATATGATATTTTAATGTCATATATTTATATATAGTATTTATATATATTTTTCGTCGCGTATTTAATATTTCTCCGAATAATCAATCGCGTAATTGAGTTTTCGCGTTTCGGGTTTCGTTCGGGCATTCGGGCCACAAGGGAATTATCAATTAATAAAATTGGGCTAAGTGGGGCCCACCCCACTCCCATATTTGGCCAAACCCCATGGGGGAGGGGGTATAGGCTCATTTGTTACTCCATTTTGATTTTCATTCTTCATTTTACTTTTCCACATCAAAACCTAATAACCTTTTTCTCTCATTTTTCTTCCTCCCTTCCCTTTTTGGCCGTCTCCCATATCACCATCACCATCATATTTCTTCATCAATTTTTTCTTGGAATTTAGGGCTTTCAACATCAACGGATTCATCTCTTCGATCTCTACACGTTCACATCCTTCAATTCTTGATTAGGGTATAAACCCTAACCCTAGATTTTCAATTTTTCTTTAATTTTTCCATTTTTACATGTTATAATGATAGTATGATGCTTATATGTTATTGTATTGTTGATTGTATGCGTAGAAATGCTCGTTAATTTATGTTTTCGGTTTGATTGTTTTGGGACAGCGGTTTGATTGTTGTTTTCTGTAAATATAACTGTTATGAAAGTGAAATTAAAGTGTTTAGATGAGTTCCTCTTATCAAGACATTAATTTTAGACTCCGGATTTATGTCATTTCGATTCCCGAAGCTCTAGTTATGCTTAAAATGGTGTTTTGTTGAGATTAAAATATAAAAATGAATTGAATCAGGTATGGTCCGACTTTGTGACCACCTTTGGAGTCTTTAGGGTATACTAGTGTGTTAGGATTAATGATGGGATGAACTTTCATGTTCGGGTCATCGAAATCTGAGCCACGGATCACCAGTTATGACTAAAACATGTTTTTGAACGGATTAAAGCTACAAGTTGTTTAATGGCTGATAATCACGACTTGTTTGCTATTCTTGAGATTTTATTGAGCACAATAATGTGTCAGGTGGGTTTATTAGGCGAAGATATATATAAGACTCGCCGAAAACTGATTCCCGGGGCACAAGTTATGACCCGATGAACTTTTAATTAAAACTTATGGTTATATATTATGACTTATGATATAAATAATGAATTTCATTATTAATAAATTACTTATGATATAAAAATTAATTAATTTAATTTAAGACTTATGATATATATATATTTATTATATCATTTATTAATTACTTATGATTTAATTAAACATTTAATTAAACTTATGATTAATAATACTTTTATTATTAATGAAAAATACTTATGGTAAGTATTAAGCTTATATTATGAGATTATTATAATGAGACTTATAATAAGGATTAGTTAATTATTTTATTATTATAAGGCTTAGTTATTATTTAATTATAATTTAATTATTAAATACTTATGATTTAATAATTATAATTAGAAGCTTATGATATGATTAATAATTCATTATTAATTAATAAAACTTACGATATGATTTAAAATCTATTATTAATTAATAATACTTATATTATGACTAATATTTAATTAATTAATTAAATAATTATGTTATATTAATTATATTATTTAAACTTATGTTAACTTTAATAATTCATTTAATTTAAGTAAACTTAAGTTATGACATAATTATACATATATGACTTTAATTAACATTATAACTTATAACTTATACTTTTAAAATTTACGTTGACTATGTTTGACCAAGGGTGACTTTTGAGTTGACTTTCGGTTGACTTTGACTTTCGTTGTTGACTTTCTAATTAAGGAAACTTTCCTAACTTATAAAGTTTCCAAAAATAGCAACTTTCTAAATTTGGAAACTTTCCAAAAATAGAAACTTTCCTAAAATAGAAACTTTCCTAAAATAGAATCTTTCCAAAAATAGAAACCTGCTAAAAATAGAAACTTTATAAAAATAGAAAGTGTGTGTCCGTACGCTGTTATGATCAAACCGATGGATGTTGAGTGTTGTTCTATGTCTACTTGCAACATGGACAATAGCTATCATACTAAGACTTGACCTAAGTTAGTTTTTTATATCGACCTGCTTTATTTATAGGTCGGCGTTGTGATCATCTCTGATCACTTTACTTCGTTTGCTATTCGCATTATTGTGTGGTAACTTCGTTTACTTTAAGGTGAGTTATAGTCCCATTTTTCTATTTTAAATCTTTTGAGATGAGAATACATGCATTTTATTTTTACGTATTGGACACAAGTGGAAGTTGGTTTAAATTATTCTTTGTGAGTCGAACAAAAATATTCCCTAATCTGGTAATTGTAATCACTGGTTTCTACTGGTGAACGCGAATTCTATGGATAGATCTATCGGGTTTGACAACCCCATTTCGAGCTAGTCGCGCTAGCAATTTATAATCGAAATATTTAGTACTTCGTAATTAGTTGAAGATACACTTGTTCGGTGTATATTATTTATTGTGTTTGGCAAGGGTAAATAAATGATTAAGTGGTTACCAGGTGGCTCACGGAAAATGGAATAATGTTTTTATATGTTTTCTAGCATATAATTTTGTGGTCCAAAAAGGAGTTTTTATGTTTTCAAACATAAATTTTTTACGGTGTAAATTAAATATTGTTTGCAATATTAAACCTATAATTCACTCAACATTTTTGTTGACAGTTACTCGCATGTTTTATTCTCAGGTTCATGATTGATTGCTTCCGCTGTGCTTAGAGAGTCTGTATATTTATGATGGCAGCTTTTGTTAAACATTAACTTGCATTCTATTTTGATACTTTAAATTGCGGGTGTTTGTTGACTTTGTTTTGGTCAACTTTTGGTTAAGTATTTATGTATGGTTTTTCTAAACTTACATATTTTGGTAGGTTTCCTTTATAGGAAATTATTTTTAAATAAAGAATGCAAGGTTATTTATTAAATTCATTTAGAGTTATGATCAAGCTGTGGGACCAAGATAACGATGGTCGTTAAGTGTACTTTGACGGGTCATTAAAGTTGGTATCAGAGCCTTGGTTGTAGGGAATTAGGTTGCATTGATGTCGTTACTCGAGTCAATAGGGTGCATTAGTGAGTCTAGTTTACCGCCCGACCTATAAAGTATTATTATATGTGATTATTTGTATCGTATTGGTAGGTATATTGTTATCATACATACATCTCTATTATATTCCGAATCCGAGAGGAACTCCTATTCTGATTTAAACGTATTCTCAGACTCATGCGAACTATCCTTATAAGAACACCTCGGGTAGTGAAACCGAGGGATGTCATTCTTGACTTCTGAAATTCTCGACATTTCTATGTCATCTATTATGGTTATGTATATAACGTTTAAGTTATCTTACACGAGATGTCATTCTTGACTTCTAAATGCTCGGCATTTCAATGTCAGCTATTATGTATAGGGTATATAACATTCTTGTTATATTACGTGCCTTTGTGCTTTGGTTTTTGAACCGAAAAACGTCATTCTTGACTTTTAGAGATTCTTAGTAATTTGAAGACATTTTTATGTCATCGTTACTTCTATTCATTACTTTTGACGTTTTGTCTCTTGTGCTATCCTTAGCACATTGTTTAAGAAATCGTTTTAGGGAAATTGTGTGGAAATTCAAGGTTGATCGCGTGTCCTGACCTCATGTAGTGCTATTGGAATGGAACTATGAATTAGCTAAATATAATGGCGTCAGACCAACGTGATTATATTACGTTAATTCATAAAGAAGTCCCAATATTGTGACATGAGAAATAGAAAGCAAGTCAAAGAAAATTTGTACACTACTCATTTAGAAATTCCGATGTATTACATGGGTAGGGGAAATATTCATTATCTTATTTGTTGATATACGAGAAGCTCGTTTTAGCCAGATTATCTATCTCATGCTCTATCCTTCATAACTCTCTTGTTAGCAACAGCTTCGCTCGGGAGCAGTTTTGGCCCAAGGACTTATGTCCTGATAATAGTCAAAACAACATTTAACTCATTGGTTTCTTGACCTCGTACCATTTGTTGGTCAAATGTCGCACGACGATTCAAGTCCTTTACTCGATCTTCCACGATCTTACTTCAACTTGTAACCTCTGAAATATAGATACTCTGTTTATCATCGGGAGTTTTACACATTTGTTTAATTGGGAGGTTCTCACGAGATTTATGGGCGAATAGAAGTAATGAAATATTTTGTCATGTATACAATTTATAAAATCATATATGTATGTATGGATTCAAATGAATAAATTTACCCTTACCTATTTTGGCTAGTATATATACTAAATTATACCTTCAAAATTATTTTAAGACCACTCATTTATTGAGCTGTTTGACTAAGTCAATTTGTTTTATATAAAATGGTACACGTTGTACATGATTTTAAATTTACTAAGAACTTCGTTCCGATTATGTTGTCACACCAAACGTTTAAAGCTTTTTCAAAACTCCTTTGATCGATTTTATCAAATTTTCACATTACTCTACAGAGTGTATGGATAAGGATAAAACTTACCATTTAGTTCATTGATAGAAGCTCTTACACCACTTTGGATGCCGGTTTTATAAAATTTGTTGGAAAGTCTTTGTACTCATAAAATTTTCCCTCTTATGGTTGGACATGGCCGAAACACGGACCGATAAATCAGTTTTTTGGGGTACACTCGGTGGCCACCCTGTTCTCAGGAAAGGCACTGGGTGGGTTTCTACCCCAACTGTTGTTATAATTGATATCACAGATAGATATCACACTAGACCATCTGGGGAGTTTCTACTCTCAATATTCGCTGTCAACCGCAACCCTCGTAAACATAAATCCTAGGATTCAATACTTTGAGGTACATGAAATTATTTTTGGAGATTCATCTCATCTGGAGTCGACCATTCCTTATAACCCATGATTCGCGTTCTTTTCATCTGCCCATAAATTTAAGAATATGGATGAATCCTAGATTTTCTCGCTCATTGTACAAGGAATTTCACTCTCGTTGAAATATCACACCTTTCGTACGTCTTCCTTTCGGAAATGTAATGAAAATTTACTTTGAAATCCATGATCCTTGTTATCTCCTTTGAGAGAATTGCTTTATATATATCTGATAGTGCTCCAAATGAATATATATTTAGGCACAATATCCTTCCAATATGTAAAGCTTTTAGTTGTAATTGTTCTATTTTTATGTAATATTCGTTTAAATAAATAAGTGCGAAGACAAAAGAAGAAAACGACGATTTAAAGACGCAAACAACCAAAAAGCTCAAAAGTACAAAGTACAATCCAAGTGGTTCAATTTAATGATGAGAAACGTCTAAAAATTACAAGAGTACGAGCCGCGAAACGCAAAGTACAAGATATCTCCACGTACGAAAGGACATTCGAAAATCCGGAACCGGGACATGAACCAGCTATCAACGCGTGGCGCAACGGAGCTAAAATTACAAGTCAACTATGCACATAAATATAATATAATATATAAATAATTCTTAAAATTATATATATTATATTATATATTAATAAAACGTCGGCAAAACTAGAAAACAAAGTGATTGGGCTGGATCCAGCTAGCCATGCGATCGCATGGCCTGGCTGCCTTATTCCCATGCGATCGCATGGCAGGGAATTGGTGGCCAGGTCCTATAAATTCAACATTTTCGGACGAGTTATAAACACATCTTTTTCTCTTCCTTTCTCTGTAAGATATATATATATATATATATATATATATATATATATATATATATATATATATATATATATATATATATATATATATATATATTATAATTTAAAGTTTAATTTAAGTTTAATAATAATTGGGTTATTGTAAGAAATGTTTTAAAGTTTTGTAAGTCTGAACTCTGTCCATGTAACGCTACGCGATTAATCACCACTGTAAGCTATGTTCTTCCTTTTTAAATTAATGTCTTGTAACTAAGTTATTATTATGCTTATTTGAGCCGAAGTAATCGTGATGTTAGACTAAATATTAAGACGGGGTTATTAGATTTTGTACCATAATTAAGGTTTGGACAAAAGACCGACACTTGTGGACATCGGACTATGACTATTAATAGATAGGGGGTATTGTCTAATTGAGCGACAACTCATTGGAACCTGTCGAACCTATCTTCAAATTAGTTAATCTAATAATTATTAAAATGATTACGTATGTCCTATTTAGTGACGTTTATACGACATCTTTTACAATCATTTAATTAATTATTTGGGTTGGGTAATTGTTTATTCATTCTGATCAAGTGGGTAAATTAATATTCATATCTCATTAAAACAGGGGTGGATTACACGCAGTCGATAACCTGGTTTAATTATTAAACAAAGTATTAAAACCTTGTTACAGTTCGAATCCCTAATTAGTTGGAATATTTGACTTCAGGAATAAGTTTAATTTGACGAGCATTTTATAATTATGACCGATGGACTATTTTGTACAAAAACTAAATAGGTATCAAATAATCCAGGACAAAGGACAATTAACCTGGGAAACAATTAATTAAAATCAAAACGTCAAACATCATGATTACGGAAGTTTAAATAAGCATAATGCTTTTATTTCATATTTCATCGTACCTTTATTTACTGTCATTTTAATTACTGCAATTTACTTTATCGCAATTTAAATTCTGTCATTTATATTATCGTCATTTATCTTTACGCTTTATTTAAAATCGACAAACCGGTCATTAAAAGGTAAAACCACCTTTTTATAATAATAATAATACTACTATAATACTAATATATATATATATATATATATATTTATACAAATATAATTGTTTAAAAATATAGTGTACGCAATAAGCCGTCTCCCTGTGGAACGAACCGGACTTACTAAAAACTACACTACTGTACGATTAGGTACACTGCCTATAAGTGTTGTATCAAGGTTTAGGTATATCTACTCTATAAATAAATAAATAACTTGTGTAAAATTGTATCGTATTTAATAGTATTTCGCAATAAAAATATAACTATTTCGTATACGCTGCTGCACACATCAATATCTATGCCACTGATGTGACTACTCCATATATTTCTTCCTTCATTGTTGCAACTATATTTCATTCGTCCCAGTTCGTCCCCTTGGGGAGCTCCTGTTTTGTTCGTTAAGAAGAAAGGTGGTTCGTTTTGATTGTGTATTGATTATCGCGAGTTGAACAAGCTTACGGTTAAGAACCGTTACCCTCTTCTGAGAATTGATGATCTGTTTGATCAACTTCAAGGTTCGTCCGTTTATTCTAAGATTGATCTTCGTTCCGGTTATCACCAACTGCGGGCTAAAGAAACTGATATTTCGTAAACCGCTTTCCGTACCCGTTATGGTCAATGCGAATTTCTTGTTATGCCGTCCGGATTAACTAACGCACCTGATGTGTTCATGGATCTCATGAATCGTGTGTGTAGACCTTATCTGGACAAGTTCGTTATCGTTTTCTTCGATGATATTCTTATCTATTCTAAGAGTGATCAAGAACACGAAGAACATTTGAAGTCGGTCCTTAATTTGTTGAGGACGGAAGAGCTGTACGCTAAGTTCTCTAAGTGCGCGTTCTGGTTGAAAGAAGTTCAATTCCTTGGACACGTTGTTGGTAAGAAGGGAATTCAAGTTGATCCTGCTAAGAATGAGGCGATTGAGAAGTGGGAAATTTCGAAAACTCCTACTCAGATTCATCAGTTCCTAGGTTTGACAGGCTATTATAGAAGGTTCATTCAAGATTTTTCACGAGTAGCGAAACCTCTGACTGCTTTAACGCATAAAGGGAAGAAGTATGAGTGGAAGGATGAACAAGAGACTGGTTTTCAAACTCTGAAGGAGAAGTTGACTACCGCTCCAATATTATCACTACCTGAGGGTAATGATGATTTTGCTATTTATTGTGATGCATCGCGTCAGGGCTTTGGCTGTGTTTTAATGCAGCGAAAGAAAGTCATTGCGTACGCATCACGTTAGTTAAAGATCCATGAACAGAATTATACAACCCATGATTTAGAATTGGGAGCAGTTGTGTTTGCGCTTAAGATTTGGAGACATTATCGGTATGGGGTCAAAAGTACAGTGTACGCTAATCACAAAAGTCTTCAACGTATCCCTGATCAGAAACACTTAAATTTGAGGCAGCGTAGATGGGTTGAGGTGTTGCATGATTATGATTACGAACTTCTGTATCATCCGGGGAAGGCCAATGTTGTGGCCGATACATTAAGTCGTAAAGAGAGGACTGAACCTCATAGGTTTAGGACCTTAAATATGACCATTCGAACAAACCTCGCAAGGCAGATTCTTGCAGCTCAACAAGAAGCCATGAAAGAGGAGAATTATGTAACGGGAAGGTCCGAGGCTTGAGTAAACAGTTAGAGGTACGAACCGATGATACTCGGTATTTTGCAGGACACCTTTGGGTTCCGAAGTTTGGTGATCTGCGACAACTTGTTCTAGAGGAGGCTCATAAGTCTAGGTAGTCTCTTTACCCTGGTTCAGGAAAGATGTATTATGATCTTAAGGAGCTGTATTGGTGACCTAATTTGAAGGGTGAAGTGGCTACATATGTGGCTAAGTGTTTGACCTGTGCTAAGGTTAAAGCTGAACATCGGAAACCGTCAGGACTTTTGGTGCAACCTGAGATTCTCGAATGAAAGTGGGAAGGTATTGAAATGTCCCGTTCATATTGATTATAAACGTTCCATATTAATTGAATTCGTTGCGAGGTTTTGACCTCTATATGAGACATTTTTCAAAGACTGCATTCATTTTTAAAACAACCATAACCTTTATTTTATCAATAAAGGTTTTAAAAGCATTACGTAGATTATCAAATAATGATAATCTAAAATATACTGTTTACACATGACCATTACATAATGGTTTACAATAGAATTATATTACATCGACATATGTTTCTTGAATGCAGTTTTTACACAATATCATACAAACATGGACTCCAAATCTTGTCCTTATTTTAGTATGCAACAGCGGAAGCTCTTAGTATTCACCTGAGAATAAACATGCTTTAAACGTCAACAAAAATGTTGGTGAGTTATAGGTTTAACCTATATATATCAAATCGTAACAATAGACCACAAGATTTCATATTTCAATACACATCCCATACATAGAGATAAAAATTATTCATATGGTGAACACCTGGTAACTGACATTAACAAAATGCATATATAAGAATATCCCCATCATTCTGGGACACCCTTCGGATATGATATAAATTTCGAAGTACTAAAGCATCCGGTACTTTGGATGGGGTTTGTTAGGC
Organism: Rutidosis leptorrhynchoides; assembly: GCF_046630445.1. Lineage (NCBI taxonomy): Eukaryota > Viridiplantae > Streptophyta > Magnoliopsida > Asterales > Asteraceae > Rutidosis > Rutidosis leptorrhynchoides. Next base: position 475,215,648 of record NC_092334.1, on the reverse strand, counting down.
CCAATAGATCTATCTTTAGGATTCACGTCAATTAGGGTGTCTGTTCCCTAATTCTTAGATTACCAGACTTAATAAAAAGGGGCATATTCGATTTCGATAATTCAACCATAGAATGTAGTTTCACATACTTGTGTCTATTTTGTAAATCATTTATAAAACCTGCATGTATTCTCATCCCAAAAATATTAGATTTTAAAAGTGGGACTATAACTCACTTTCACAGATATTTCCTTCCTCGGAAATAAGACTTGGCCACGGATCGATTCACGAACCTATACAAATATGTACATATATATCAAAGTATGATCAAAATATAATTACAACCATTTTTATTATGTTTTAAAGATTTGAGTGTATTAAGTCAGCTGTCCTCATTAGTAACCTACAACTAGTTGTCCACAGTTAGATGTACAAAAATAAATCGATACATATTATCTTGAGTCAATCCACGACCCAGTGTATACACGTCTCAGGCTAGATCATAACTCAAAGTATATATATATTTGGAATCAACCTCAACCCTGTATAGCTAACTCTAACATTACTGCATATAGAGTGTCTATGGTTGTTCCAAATAATATATATAGATGGGTCGATATGATATGTCAAAACATTTGCATACGTGTCTATGGTATCCCAAGATTACATAATATATTAGAATACATGTATAATACAATATAAGTTAGCTAGGATATGATTTGTATAGATTTGTTAAACATTTCTCGTAGCTAAAGAGATCAAAAATATCCAATCTTGTTTTACCCATAACTTCTTCATTTTAAATCCGTTTTGAATGAATAAAATTGCTATGGTTTCATATTGAACTCTAGTTTAAGAATACAAACAGAAAAAGTATAGGTTTATAGTCAGAAACTAAGCTACATGTCAATTACTAAAGACGTAGTCATTTCCGTCGAAAGAACGACATCTTGATGACCATTTTGAAAAACATACTTTCACTTTGAGTTTAACCAAGATTTTTGGATATAGTTTCATGTTCATATTAAAAATAATTTTCCCAAAAGAACAACTTTTAAATCAAAGTTTATCATAGTTTTTAATTATCCAAACCAAAACAGCCCCCGGTTTCACTACGACGGCGTATATCCGATTTTATGGTGTTCATCGTGTTTCCAGGTTTTAAATCATTAAGTTAGCATATAATATAGATATAGAACATGTGTTTAGTTGATTTTAAAAGTCAAGTTAAAAGAATTAACTTTTGTTTCCGAACAAGTTTAGAATTAACTAAACTATGTTCTAGTGATTACAAGTTTAAACCTTCGAATAAGATAGCTTTATATGTATGAATTGAATGATGTTATGAACATCATTACTACCTCAAGTTTTCTGGATAAAACTACTGGAAATGAGAAAAATGGATCTAGCTTCAAAAGATCCTTGGATGGCTTGAAAGTTCTTGAAGCAGAATCATGACACGAAAACAGTTCAAGTAAGATTTTCACTCGAAATAAGATTGTTATAGTTGTAGAAATTGAATCAAAGTTTGAATATGAATATTACCTTGAATTAGAAAGATAACCTACTGTAAATAACAAAGGTTCCTTGATCTTAGATGATTACTTGGAATGGATTAGAAAGCTTGGAAGTAGACTTGCAAACTTGGAAGTATTCTTGATTTTTATGAAGCTATACTTATGGAATTTATGAAGAACACTTAGAACTTAAAGATGGAACTTGAGAGAGATCAATTAGATGAAGAAAATTGAAGAATGAAAGTGTTTGTAGGTGTTTTTTTTATGTCGTTGGTATATGGATTAGATATAAAGGATATGTAATTTTGTTTTCATGTAAATAAGTCATGAATGATTACTAATATTTTTGTAATTTTATGAGATATTTTATGAGCATGTTGCCAAATGATGGTCCATACATGTGTTAGGTGACTCACATGGGCTGCTAAGAGCTAATCATTGAAGTGTATATACCAATAGTACATACATCTAAAAGCTGTGTATTGTACGAGTACGAATACGGGTGCATACGAGTAGAATTGTTGATGAAACTGAACGAGGATGTAATTGTAAGCATTTTTGTTAAGTAGAAGTATTTTGATATATGTCTTGAAGTCTTTCAAAAGTGTAAGAATACATATCAAAACACAACATGTATATACATTCTAATGGAGTCGTTAAGTCTTCGTTAGTCGTTACATGTAAGTGTTGTTTTGAAACCTTTAAGTTAATGATCTCAATTAATGTTGTTAACCCAATGTTTATTATATCAAATGAGATGTTAAATTATTATGTTATCATGATATTATAATGTATGAATATCTCTTAATATGATATATACATTAAAATATCGTTACAACGATAATCGTTACATATAAGTCTCGTTTCGTAATTCTTGAGTTAGTAGTCTTGTTTTTACATATGTAGTTCATTGTTAACACACTTAATGATATATTTAAATATCATTTTATCATGTTAAATATAGTGTATCAATATCTTAATATGATACATATGTATTTAGTAGACGTTATCATAACGATAATCGTTATATATATCATTTCGAGTTTCTTAACTTAGTAATCTCATTTTTTATGTATATCACACATTGTTAATATACTTAGTGAGATACTTACTCATCATAATCTCATGTCAACCATATATATATATATGTCTATATATACCACAACATGTAGTTTTTACAAATTTGTAACGTTCGTGAATCACCGGTCAACTTGGGTGATCAATTGTCTATATGAAACTTATTTCATTTAATCAAGTCTTAACAAGTTTGATTACTTAACACGTTGGAAACATTTATTCATGTAAATATCAATCTCAATTAATATATATAAACATGGAAAATTTCGGGTCACTACAGTACCTACCCGTTAAATAAAATTTTCCCGAAATTTTAAGCTGTTGAAGGTGTTGACGAATCTTCTGGAAATAGATGAGGGTATTTCTTCTTCATCTGATCTTCATGCTCCCAGGTGAACTCGGGTCCTCTACGAGCATTCCATTGAACCTTAACAATCGGTATCTTGTTTTACTTAAGTCACATAACCTCACGATCCATTATTTCGACGGGTTCTTCAATGAGTTGAAGTTTTTCATTGATTTGGATTTCGTCCAACGGAATAGTGAGATCTTCTTTAGCAAAACATTTCTTCAAATTCGAGATGTGGAAAGTGTTATGTACAGCCGCGAGTTGTTGAGGTAGCTCCAGTTGGTAAGCTACTGGTCCGACACGATCTATAATCTTGAATGGTCCAATGTACCTTGGATTTAGTTTCCCCCGTTTACCAAATCGAACAACGCCTTTCCAAGGTGAAACCTTAAGCATGACCATTCTCCAATTTCAAACTCTATATCTTTTCTTTTACTGTCCGCGTAGCTCTTTTGTCGACTCTGGGCGGTTTTCAATCGTTGTTGAATTTGGATGATTTTCTCGGTAGTTTCTTGTATTATCTCCGGACCCATAATCTGTCTATCCCCCACTTCATTCTAACAAATTGGAGACCTGCACTTTCTACCATAAAGTGCCTCAAACGGCACCATCTCAATACTAGAATGATAACTGTTGTTGTAGGAAAATTCTGCTAACGGTAGGTGTCGATCCCAACTGTTTCCGAAATTAATAACACATGCTCGTAGCATGTCTTCAAGCGTTTATATCGTCCTTTCACTCTGCCCATCAGATTGTGGATGATAGGCAGTACTCATGTCTAGACGAGTCCCCAATGCTTGTTGCAACGTCTGCCAGAACCTTGGAACAAATCTACCATCCCTATCAGAGATAATAGAGACGGGTATTCCATGTCTGGAGACAACCTCCTTCAAATACAATCGCGCCAACTTCTCCATTTTGTCATATTCTCTCATTGGCAGGAAGTGTGCTGACTTGGTGAGACGATCAACTATTACCCAAATAGTATCATAACCACTTGCAGTCCTTGGCAATTTAGTAATGAAATCCATGGTAATGTTTTCCCATTTCCATTCTGGGATTTCAGGTTGTTGTAGTAGACCTGATGGTTTCTAATGTTCAGCTTTGACCTTAGAACACGTCAAACATTCTCCTACATATTTAGCAATATCGGCTTTCATACCCGGCCACCAAAAGTGTTTCTTGAGATCTTTATACATCTTCCCCGCTCCGGGATGTATTGAATATCTGGTTTTATGTGCTTCTTTAAGTACCATTTCTCTCACATCTCCAAACCTTGGTACCCAAATTCTATCAGCCCTATATCAGGTTCCGTCTTCCCGAATATTAAGATGTTTCTCTGATCCTTTGAGTATCTCATTCTTCAACTTTCCTTCTTTTACAACCCCCTGTTGCGCCTCCTTTATTTGAGTAGAAAGGTTAGTACGAATAATTATATTCATAGCTTTTACTCGTATAGGTTCTCTCTCCTTTCTACTCAAAGCGTCAGCTACCACATTCGCCTTCTCCGGGTGGTATCGAATCTCAAAATCATAATCATTCAACAGTTCAATCCACCTGCGTTGTCTCATATTCAGTTGCTTCTGATTAAATATATGTTGGAGACTTTTGTGGTCGGTATATATAATACTTTTGACCCCATATAAATAATGCCTCCAAGTCTTTAATGCAAAAACAACAGCACCCAATTCTAAATCATGAGTCGTATAATTTTGCTCGTGAATCTTCAATTGTCTAGACGCATAAGCAATCACCTTCATTCGTTGCATTAATACACAACCGAGACCTTGCTTTGATGCGTCACAATAAATCACAAAATCATCATTCCCTTCAGGCAATGACAATATATGTGCCGTAGTTAGCTTTTTCTTCAATAACTGAAATGCCTTCTCTTGTTCATCCTTCCATTCAAATTTCTTCCCTTTATGCGTTAATGCAGTCAAGGGTTTTGCTATTTTGGAGAAATCTTGGATGAATCTTCTGTAGTAACCAGCCAATCCTAAAAATTGACGTATATGCTTCGGAGTTTTTGGGGTTTCCCACTTTTCAACAGTTTCGATCTTTGCCGGGTCCACCTGGATACCTTCTTTGTTCTCTATGTGACCGAGGAATTGAACTTCTTCCAACCAAAATGCACACTTTGAAAACTTAGCGTACAGTTTTTCTTTCCTCAATACTTCTAGCACTTTTCTCAAATGTTCTTCGTGCTCTTTATCATTCTTTGAGTAAATAAGTATGTCATTGATGAAAACAATGATAAACTTGTCAAGATATGGCCCATACACTCGGTTCATAAGGTCTATAAACACAGCTGGTGCATTAGTCAATCCAAATGGCATAACCATAAACTCGTAATGACCATAACTCGTCCTAAAAGAAGTTTTTGGAATATCATCCTCCTTTACTCGCATTTGATGATATCCAGAACGTAAATCTATTTTCGAATAAACTGACGAGCCTTGTAGTTGATCAAATAAGTCGTCAATTCTCGGCAGTGGATAACGGTTTTTGATGGTAAGTTTATTCAACTCTCTGTAGTCAATACACAACCTAAATGTACCATCCTTCTTCTTGACAAACAAAACAGGAGCTCCCCATGGTGATGTGCTTGGTCGAATGAAACCACATTCTAATAGTTCTTGCAGTTGGCTTTGCAGTTCTTTCATCTCGCTGGGTGTGAGTCTGTAAGGAGCATGAGCTATTGGTGCAGCTCCTGGTACAAGATCTATTTGAAATTCAACAGATCGATGTGGAGGTAGTCCCAGTAATTCTTTCAGAAATACATCGGGAAATTCTTTTGCGACGGGAACATCATTGATGCTCTTTTCTTCAGTTTGTACTTTCTCGACGTGTGCTAGAACAGCATAGCAACCTTTTCTTATTAGTTTTTGTGCCTTCAAATTACTAATAAGATGTAACTTCGTGTTGCCCTTTTCTCCGTACACCATTAAGGGTTCTCCTTCTTCTCGTACAATGCGAATTGCATTTTTGTAACATACGATCTCTGCTTTCATCTCCTTCAGCCAGTCCATGCCAACTATTACATCAATACTCCCTAACTCTACTGGTATCAAATCAATCTTAAATATTTTGCTACCTAGTTTAATTTCTCGATTCCGGCATATATAATCTGCTGAAATTAATTTAGCGTTTGCTAATTCGAGTAAAAATTTACTATCCAATGGCGTCAATGGATAACTTAATTTAGCACAAAAATCTCTACTCATATAGCTTCTATCCGCACCCGAATCAAATAAAACGTAAGCAGATTTATTGTCAATAAGAAACGTACCCGTAACAGGTTCTGGGTCTTCCTGTGCCTCTACCGCATTAATATTGAAAACTCTTCCGCGGCCTTGTCCATTCGTGTTCTCCTGGTTCGGGCAATTTCTAATAATGTGGCCCGGTTTTCCACATTTATAACAAATTACATTGGCATAACTTGCTCTGACACTACTTGCTCCGCCATTACTCGTTCCGACACCATTTGTTCCTTTCGTTCTGTTAACCCCTGGTCCGTAGACCTCACACTTCGCCGCACTATGACCATTTCTTTTACACTTGTTGCAAAATTTGGTGCAGAACCCCGAGTGATACTTTTCACACCTTTGTCATAGCTGCTTCTGATTGTTGTTGTTGTTGTTGTTGTTGCGGTTGTTATTGTTGTTGGGATGATTGTTGTTGTTGTTGTTGTGCCTTTTGTTGTAGTTGCGATTGATGTTGCTATTGTTGGGATAGTTATTGTTGTATTGTGAAAGAACCTGTTCATATACATTATAAACGATTCACAATAGTTGATTACATTGCGAGGTATTTGACCTCTATATGATACATTTTACAAACATTGCATTCGTTTTTAAAAGACAAACTTTTTTTACATCAAAAATTGACAGGCATGCATACCATTTCATAATATCCACTATCCAACTATAAATTGATTTAATAATAATCTTTGATGAACTCAATGACTTGAATGCAACGTTCTTCGAAATATGCTATGAAAGACTCCAAGTAATATCTTTAAAATGAGCAAATGCACAGCGGAAGATTTCTTTAACACCTGAGAATAAACATGCTTTAAAGTGTCAACCAAAAGGTTGGTGAGTTCATTAGTTTATCATAATCATTTATTTCCATCATTTTAATAGACCACAAGAATTTCATTTCCAGTTCTCATAAATATACATCCCATGCATAGAGACAAAAATAATCATTCATATGGTGAACACCTGGTAACCAACATTAACTAGATACATATAAGAATATCCCCTATCATTCCAGGATCCTCCTTCGGACATGATATAAATTTCGAAGTATTAAAGCATCCGGTACTTTGGATGGGGTTTGTTAGGCCCAATAGATCTATCTTTAGGATTTGCGTCAATTAGGGTGTCTGTTCCCTAATTCTTAGATTACCAGACTTTAATAAAAAGGGGCATATTCGATTTCGATAATTCAACCATAGAATGTAGTTTCAATTACTTGTGTCTATTTCATCAAACATTTATAAAAGCGCATGTATTCTCAGTCCCACAAATATAAAGGGTAAGAAGGTAAATGAAACTCACCATACTGTATTTCGTAGTAAAAATACATATAACGTCATTGAACAAGTGCAAGGTTGGCCTCGGATTCACGAACCTAAATTAATTATATATATTTATGTGTTGGTCAATATTTGTCTAACAAATTAGGACAAGTCATAGTGTACCACAATCCTAATGCTCGAGACTAATATGCAAAAGTCAACAAAAGTAAATTTGACTCAAAATAATTTCCAAAAATCTATACATGATTAATATATAGTTTAAATATCGTCGTTTTATATTTTTAAATATTTTTAAAAGATTTATTAGAGTAAATAATATAATTTATTTATTAATAAATAAAATTTATATTAAATTTATATAATAAAATATACTTTTATATATATTAAGTAATAAAATTTATAGGGTTCATTTAATATCATAAAGATAATATGATAGGTATTATTAAAGTAAGTTATTACACGTAGTAAAATATGTTTGTATCACATATTTATTTGATAAAATAATATCTATAATGATAGTAAGTAAAAGTTGTATTATTTTGTAATAATAATTATTATTATAAAAATATCAATATTTATAATTACTAAGATGACATTATGATAAAACGATAATTCTAATTATGATAACTTTAATATTTACGATTATTTTTAATATTATCTTTAAAATAATAATTCTATTTAAAATAATAATAATAATGATATTTTATAGTAACAATGACATTTCTATTAAAATGATAATTTTTGTTAAAATGATAGTTTTAATACTAATGATACTTTTAATAATAATAGTAATGATAAAAATAATAAGAACGATAATTTTATCTAAATCAATATCTTATAATATTTTAATTTCATCATGATACTCTTACTCATTATTTCCTAATCATTTCATTTAATAGCTTTTAATCGTCTTTTATATCGTGTTCATAATAATGATAATAATAGTAATCAAAATAATTAGGTGTTACAAATATTTGTTTTAATTACACTAATATTAATAATGATAGTTACTATAACATTATTAACGATAATACTAATAATTATCTTAATGATAATATAGTAATAATAATAATAACAATAACAATAACCATTTTTAAATAATGATATATATATTAATATTAATAATGATAATAATAATAATAATAATAATAATAATAATCGGATAATAATAATAATAATAATAATAATACTAATTATAACTTTAACGATAATAACGATAGTAATAATAAAAAAAATAACAATTTTTAATGATAAATCCATTTTATTGATAAAGATAATAATAATGATAATAATAAGATAAAACTAGAACGACGATAAAAACGACGATAATAATAATCATTTTTAATAAAAATATCGAAAATTCAATTGATTATAACTTCTAATCCGTTCATCGAAACCATTCGATATCTAAAGGAAAAGTTCTTAATTTTTCGCAAGCTTTCCAAGGACATGCATATCTTATACCTTATCTCAACCGCAAGTGTAACTAATTCAAGATTCAACCTAACCTGTCTAAGGGCAATATCAAAAGTACAAGCATGCATAATCCTAAATACTCGAGCACTAGTCAGGGATACACTATTAGTATGTAAAAGTTAAATTATGAGTACTCACGTATCAATATTGAGATTCAATATTGCAGGAAAGGTACGTAGACGCAATGGAAATGATAAACACTATATTGACCTCACGAGCATACCCATGAACCATACTCAATCACCTCCATAGCTATAACCCATAATTTCCTTAATCCTATCCTACTCGAAAAACAATTTCGAAATCACTCGGACAGCACTCCGTCGTAATATTTTATGTATACTAATAATATCTTGAAATAATACGGAGTAAATATATATATGTAAATCGATTGAGAGAGTTTATAGAAAAATATTTTCAAGTTTCTATGAAATAATGAAACCTATTGAATTCTATTTATAATAGATTTTTGAATTATTAAAGTATGAATTATTAAAGTATGAATTATTAAAGTGAGTTATTAAAGTATGAATTATTAAAGTGAATTATTAAAGTATGAATTATTAAAGTGAATTATTAAAGTATGAATTATTAAAGTGAATTATTAAAGTTAAAGTAAAGTAAAAATAAAGTAAAGGTAAAGTTTAAGTATATTAAATGTATAAAACTATGTGCGTATAATACGCGTATAAATATATATAATATTAATTTAAATCGTTATATATATTTAATAAAATAAAATATAAATATCGTTATCTTTATCATACTAGTTAAGTAATGAGTTGTCAAAAGTGGTTCTAGATATTTATAAAAGTTATATACGTTTTAATAATAAAGTTCTTTTTAAACTGAAAATGTTTTTGTACGTTTGAAACTAAATAGATCAATCGAGTCTTTATGAGATTCAATCTTCCACTATCCTTTGTCTAGTTCTCAATGATTGACAATTTGTTCTTATTTATAAATCACTTTACCATTTTCCGAATATTGTTAAAATGGAAAGATTTCTCAAATCAACGTGGGCCTTTCAACAGAGACTTGTAATCATAATTCAATATATCTGATAATTCAATCATTTGATCTTATCTTCTAATTCCATTGATAAATATTTTGAAACAGATACAATCATATAAAGTATTTAATCTAATATTTTGTTTACGTTTCAAGTTATAATATATATACACATATACATATATAATCATATTCGTTTAATGGTTCGTGAATCGTTGGAACTTGGTCGAGGTTGAATGAATGTATGAACATAGTTTAAAATTCTTGAAATTTAACTTAACAAATATTGTTTATCGTGTCGGAAACATATAAAGATTAAAGTTTAAATTTGGTTGGAAATTTCTGGGTTGTCACAGTACCTACCCGTTAAAGAAATTTCGTCCCGAAATTTGAGTGGAAAGGTCGTGAATGATAATAAGTATGTTTTCATGATGCATACGGGCTGAAAATTAGAGTTTTATCATCAGCGAATAATTTGGATAAACAATCCATTTATATGAAGAGTACGAATGAAGCTAACATAGAAGAGTGAAATGAGTAATTGTAGATTTATCTTATCATTTGACGTAGATATGATTGATTCCCAGATTTCAAGGGATTTAAAGAAAATCTTCTTAATAAGATTTGACTCTACGGTAAACAAGGGAATTAGGATCCGCTTTAAATGCGATCGTCCATTTTAATTGTTCTGTCAGAGATTTTCTTATAAATTCACCTCATTCGTTTCCTTACAACTCACACCTTCTGTTGATGCATTTTATGCAAGTCCTTAGACATCTACCCATGTCCATTGCAGGTACATCAGTTTACAGGCCACCATGATTGCCTATTATTATCCTATCCGTGTTTGTATGTGGTTACAGGAACTGCAGGAACGAGATTTAGATGTTTGACTATGTTAGACTTAGTCAGACGTACCTGACAGGCTCATACGCACGGTTGATGCTGATCTAAGTCACAATTACAACCTAAATGAGAAGACACGAGTGAGTGATCACCCGTACGGCTGATGAAGCCAACTCGTACATGTGATGAATGAATCTTATGGGTGAGTCAACAGCAGGGGTATATAAAGTCTTATGTTCTTCATTTTAGGTTAAGCCTCTCATTTGTTACACACACTCAGATCTAGTGAGCTCCTCCGATTCTCTCTCAGTCCAAATCATCCAGGTGGTGAATAATAGCTCTAGGTGTTGATCTAATCACACTTGATTTAGTTGTGGTTTGACTAAATTAATCAAAAAAAAAACTTAACCTATTCACTAGAGGGTTTGATTCATTTGTTCCGCCATTGTGTGAGTTAAATCTGTTGATTTCTAAGTTCCTAGTCATGTTTCATCACCTTCTATTCTTTTCCCCTCAACTCATATTTTAAAGTATTCATCAATATGCTCCATCCAGTTCTGATTCTCGACATACTTCTAACTTTCATATCGATCATTCTTCTTTTTCATCTACCACCGGAGGAATCTATTTACTTCTACTATACTCTTGGGTTTATAGTGTTTCTAGTTCTCCCGTGTCTTTATATGCATTGATATATATGGTTTATAATTTCTGGTTTGTCGTTGGGCTTTATATGTTCCCTTATATTTCAAAGTCTCTGCTTCTGTCTTCTATAATCATTATCATTCACAGTTAATGCTCTCTTTTATTTGTTGCAATTTATACCCCACTTTCTATTTCGGAGTTTTGTCCTTTTGTTTCTTCTTCTTGCGATTAAGCACCGCTTGTAATGGTCCAGAATTCACAGATATGAATTTCGGAATGAACATTGTTGATGTTCTAGGAAGGAAATTGTGATGGCACGATCTTGACTTGTCAAATTACTAGAATACCTTGGAAAAGGCCGAATCATCAAGAAATATTTTCTTGATATTTTAGAGGTTAAATAGAATACAAGAGTCGTATAACATGGCACATGATGATGTTATGATCTGTGAATCATCACGTTCCATTTAGAAACTCAGCATGACTTACCGTAATATAATCACATTGATCAAGTGTCATTATATTATACTAATTCATGCTTCAGTTCCCAACACTACTTCAAAATATTCCTATTTTAAACTTGAATGTTTCAGAATTTAGAAACTAAAATAGTTTCTTTTATGATGTAATACAGATAGCGCGAAGAGGTAAATGATTTCAAATAAGAAAAATTAAGAAAATATCTTCAGAAATATGGAGAATATTTATAATGAAAGATATGATGATATTTTAGAATTTCTAATATCAGAGGATGATGAAGACTATTGTCCGCAGGGGTTTAGAGTCAGGAGCAAGGTATTCGTTAATGACTTCAGCAGGTACTGAATCATTTGGATCCTTTAAAGTCAGGTTCAGTCTTTGTAATTTGTCCACAGCCTCCTTCCTACTTTGCTCAATCCGTTTTCCAGTTCCAAAACTTCTCTTTTTCTGCGCTTTGCCAGCACACTTCATCATTATCATCCAGCTTTTACCGTTTAAAGTCGTTTATAGTTTTTGCTGCTTCATCAGCATTTTTTTTTTCCATTTTTGGAGAACCAATTCGTAGTTCGGAGTGTTTTTCAGAAACTTCACATTCAAATTAAGTCCAGAAGATAGACGTTATATATACACATATAACTGTTGGCGTATACATGCTGCGAGATTTCAAAATACTGATTTCTAATTTCCAATGATTCGTATGGCAATTCTCATTACAAGATGCGAATGAGTAAATGATGGGGTTTCAATGAATAATTATAATGACTTTTTGGAGAGGCTAAAGTCAAAGGGTAATGAAGTTGTTGGTACATCTGCTAATAATGTGGTGGAATGTAAAAGGTTCCCTGGTAACGATGGTGTATATCTCAAGGTTATAATAAGGTTAGTCTGACTGAAAAGTCAAAGTTGACTTGCTGGAGCTGTGACAAAACTGGCTACTTTGAATAGGAGTCGCAAAGTTATTTTTGCTAATAAATGCCAAAGAATCTGACGCGGATACGTTGTTTAAACTTTTAATTTGGTTTCAAGAGTTTTTCGGGTACATAACTGTGGGTAACATGTGGTTGGATCATCTCGATTGCTCATCATTCGAAGTGTCTTCAGAAATTTTCGAAGGGTTCGAACACAGATTGTAATCGTTAACATACATTTGATGTTCTAACACAGTTTTGAAGTCAAAATATAGCCTATGAAAGATGTAAGGATCTAAGAGTGATGATTTTGTTCATATCTCAAATTGAATTTTGAGATTTCAAAATCAGAATATGTAATTAAATTTTGAATGAGTATGGTCGTTTTGATTTCTATATAAGAATGTATATTATTGTGAAAGTAGGGAGTATAATGGATGATTTGCTGAATCAGATTCGAAGAAAGTAACATATTAATTGTGAATTTATATATCTCTCGGGTATTACCTACCCGTTAAAAAAAATTTCACAATTAATATTTTGTACAAAAGAATTTTATTACAGTCTTTATGAAAATATATATATGTATATTTTCTTCAGATGTAACATAGATTTAATGAGTTAATGTTAAATTAAACTCATTTGATTTACGGTTGAAACTAGAATTGAATAATCCCTAAAGGCTTTAAAAAGTACATAACTTTTATGCAGTATTTCTTTAATGACATTGAAATTATGAATCAATACTTCGTTATTTGTTGATGTATGATGTTCGGTTCGTGGAATTCTTGTGAATTTTGCAAAGTACGAATGATGTTATCTGAAAAGTTTCGGGTACATCGATGATGAAAGTGTAAAATCAAATATATACTTGATTTATTATGAATTGGAATTTGTTGAATTGCGACAGAGATTGTAGTTAACGCTGGTTAAGTTGCGGCCGAAGGACGTACATTATTGCATATTTGTAATATGAATTAACCGAGTAGTTAAGATTCACACACAATAGCTTAGCACGGAAAGATTTATTTCAAAATATATATATATATATATATATATATATATATATATATATATATATATATATATATATATATATATATACATATAATTTCTTCAGAGGGAATGAGTTAATTCTTCATAACTCGTTGATACAATATACACGTTATTGATTCGTAATGATGTCCACAGTGATTCTTGAACTGACGGAGTTTGTGATGTTATCGGTGTTGTTGATTCAGATGTTGACTGTACTGACGATGCTGGTAACGTTGACGGTACTGTTGATGCTGTTGGTAAAGCAAGTTTAGCTTGTTAATCACACACCATTTTTGTCAGGGTTTCTACTCTTCCTTCTATCATTTTGGTTCGCTTAACTGATTTATGGTTAGGGCTAGATTAGATAATCTCTAAGAATTTAGAGATTACATAATCGCCGCGAAATGTTTCTCTAATGAAGTTATGAATTAATACTTCGTCAGTTATTATTGTTGGTACTCCTTGGTATCTATGGTACGTATGACGTTGATGCTCGTGGGGCAGATTGTGAAGTTGAGGTTTACGACGCGGTTGTGGTTAGAGGTGGTAATAGTACTGTTGGCGTTGATGATGGTGGTACTGGTTATGCTGCTGATGCTGCTGCTGGTGTTTGTAATCTCTGCACCATATTCTCCAAAGCCACTACCCGAACGCGAAGCTCGTTGACTTCTTCTATTACACCGGGGTGATTGTCGGTTCGGACGAGCGGATAAATAAAATCTAAAATTTGATGTAATATATAATCGTGACGAGATACTCTGGAAATGAGCGAGAAAATGGTGTTTCGGACAGGTTCGCCGGTAAGTGCTTCAGGTTCATCGTCAAGAGGGCAATGTGGTGGATGGAAGGGATCACCTTCTTCTTGTCTCCAACGATTGAGGAGGCTACGAACCCATCCCCAATTCATCCAGAATAGGTGATGACTGATTGGTTGATCTATTCCGGTCACACTGCTTTCGGAGCTTGAATAGGATTCCATTTCGGAATCTGAGTGACTTGAACTGATGACGAATTCCATTTCGTACGATTGGATAAAGGATTTTTTTTTCGATATGAAATGATTTTGGCTAACGGATGGTATTCTAATTACATAGAATATATATATATATATATATATATATATAGATCAAAAGATTTCGTAGATTACGGAGGACTTTGTGGGATATGTCAGGCAAAGTTTAAAGTAACAGATACGATAAGATATGATTTAGCAGATATGCTAAGATATGAATTTTTGTCTATACACTATTCATGCAATCAATGCAGCAAGACGTGTCTTAGACTAAAAATGATAAGCATGTAATTTTCTGAGGATGATAAGTAGTTAGATTTCGACACAAAATGATAAGCAAAACTTTTGACATGCAGACACGGTCGGAGTCCAGACTCACTAATGCATCCTATCGACTTATCAGTTAGACACACTAATGCAGACCTGGTTCGCTAAGACCACTGCTCTGATACCAACTGAAAGGACCCGTTCATATACATTATAAACGATTCACAATAGTTGATTACATTGCGAGGTATTTGACCTCTATATGATACATTTTACAAACATTGCATTCATTTTTAAAAGACAAACTTTCTTTACATCGAAAATTGACAGGCATGCATACCATTTCATAATATCCACTATCCAACTATAAATTGATTTAATAATAATCTTTGATGAACTCAATGACTCGAATGCAACGTTCTTCGAAATATGCTATGAAAGACTCCAAGTAATATCTTTAAAATGAGCAAATGCACAGCGGAAGATTTCTTTAACACCTGAGAATAAACATGCTTTAAAGTGTCAACCAAAAGGTTGGTGAGTTCATTAGTTTATCATAATCATTTATTTCCATCATTTTAATAGACCACAAGAATTTCATTTCCAGTTCTCATAAATATACGTCCCATGCATAGAGACAAAAATAATCATTCATATGGTGAACACTTGGTAACCGACATTAACTAGATACATATAAGAATATCCCCTATCATTCCGGGATCCTCCTTCGGACATGATATAAATTTCGAAGAACTAAAGCATCCGGTACTTTGGATGGGGTTTGTTAGGCCCAATAGATCTATCTTTAGGATTCGCGTCAATTAGGGTGTCTGTTCCCTAATTCTTAGATTACCAGACTTTAATAAAAAGGGGCATATTCGATTTCGATAATTCAACCATAGAATGTAGTTTCAATTACTTGTGTCTATTTCATCAAACATTTATAAAAGCGCATGTATTCTCAATCCCACAAATATAAAGGGTAAGAAGGCAAATGAAACTCACCATACTGTATTTCGTAGTAAAAATACATAAAACGTCATTGAACAAGTGCAAGGTTGGCCTCGGATTCACAAACCTAAATTAATTATATATATTTATGTGTTGGTCAATATTTGTCTAACAAATTAGGACAAGTCATAGTGTACCACAATCCTAATGCTCGAGACTAATATGCAAAAGTCAACAAAAGTAAATTTGACTCAAAATAATTTCCAAAAATCTATACATGATTAATATATAGTTTAAATATCGTCGTTTTATATTTTTAAATATTTTAAAAGATTTATTAGAGTAAATAATATAATTTATTTATTAATAAATAAAATTTATATTAAATTTATATAATAAAATATACTTTTATATATATTAAGTAATAAAATTTATAGGGTTCATTTAATATCATAAAGATAATATGATAGGTATTATTAAAGTAAGTTATTACACGTAGTAAAATATGTTTGTATCACATATTTATTTGATAAAATAATATCTATAATGATAGTAAGTAAAAGTTGTATTATTTTGTAATAATAATTATTATTATAAAAATATCAATATTTATAATTACTAAGATGACATTATGATAAAACGATAATTCTAATTATGATAACTTTAATATTTACGATTATTTTTAATATTATCTTTAAAATAATAATTCTATTTAAAATAATAATAATAATAATAATGATATTTTATAGTAACAATGACATTTCTATTAAAATGATAATTTTTGTTAAAATGATAGTTTTAATACTAATGATACTTCTAATAATAATAGTAATGATAAAAATAATAAGAACGATAATTTTATCTAAATCAATATCTTATAATATTTTAATTTCATCATGATACTCTTACTCATTATTTCCTAATCATTTCATTTAATAGCTTTTAATCGTCTTTTATATCGTGTTCATAATAATGATAATAATAGTAATCAAAATAATTAGGTGTTACAAATATTTGTTTTAATTACACTAATATTAATAATGATAGTTACTATAACATTATTAACGATAATACTAATAATTATCTTAATGATAATATAGTAATAATAATAATAATAATAATAACAATAACCATTTTTAAATAATGATATATATATTAATATTAATAATGATAATAATAATAATAATACTAATAATAATAATAATTGGATAATAATAATAATAATACTAATTATAACTTTAACGATAATAACGATAGTAATAATAAAAAAAATAACAATTTTTAATGATAAATCCATTTTATTGATAAAGATAATAATAATGATAATAATAAGATAAAACTAGAACGACGATAAAAATGACGATAATAATAATCATTTTTAATAAAAATATCAAAAATTCAATTGATTATAACTTCTAATCCGTTCATCGAAACCATTCGATATCTAAAGAAAAGTTCTTAATTTTACGCTAGCTTTCCAAGGACATGCATATCTTATACCTTATCTCAACCGCAAGTGTAACTAATTCAAGATTCAACCTTACCTGTCTAAGGGCAATATCAAAAGTACAAGCATGCATAATCCTAAATACTCGAGCACTAGTCAGGGATACACTATTAGTATGTAAAAGTTAAATTATGAGTACTCACGTATCAATATTGAGATTCAATATTGCAGGAAAGGTACGTAGACGCAACGGAAATGATAAACACTATATTGACCTCACGAGCATACCCATGAACCATACTCAATCACCTCCATAGCTATAACCCATAATTTCCTTAATCCTATCCTACTCGAAAAACAATTTCGAAATCACTCGGACAGCACTCCGTCGTAATATTTTATGTATACTAATAATATCTTGAAATAATACGGAGTAAATATATATATGTAAATCGATTGAGAGAGTTTATAGAAAAATATTTTCAAGTTTCTATGAAATAATGAAACCTATTGAATTCTATTTATAATAGATTTTTGAATTATTAAAGTATGAATTATTAAAGTATGAATTATTAAAGTGAGTTATTAAAGTATGAATTATTAAAGTGAATTATTAAAGTATGAATTATTAAAGTGAATTATTAAAGTATGAAGTATTAAAGTGAATTATTAAAGTTAAAGTAAAGTAAAAATAAAGTAAAGGTAAAGTTTAAGTATATTAAATGTATAAAACTATGTACGTATAATATGCGTATAAATATATATAATATTAATTTAAATCGTTATATATATTTAATAAAATAAAATATAAATATCATTATCTTTATCATACTAGTTAAGTAATGAGTTGTCAAAAGTGGTTCTAGATATTTATAAAAGTTATATACGTTTTAATAATAAAGTTCTTTTTAAACTAAAAACGTTTTTGTACGTTTGAAACTAAATAGATCAATCGAGTCTTTATGAGATTCAATCTTCCACTATCCTTTGTCTAGTTCTCAATGATTGACAATTTGTTCTTATTTATAAATCACTTTACCATTTTCCGAATATTGTTAAAATGGAAAGATTTCTCAAATCAACGTGGGCCTTTCAACATAGACTTGTAATCATAATTCAATATATCTGATAATTCAATCATTTGATCTTATCTTCTAATTCCATTGATAAATATTTTGAAATAGATACAATCATATAAAGTATTTAATCAAATATTTTGTTTACGTTTCAAGTTATAATATATATACACATATACATATATAATCATATTCGTTTAATGGTTCGTGAATCGTTGGAACTTGGTCGAGGTTGAATGAATGTATGAACATAGTTTAAAATTCTTGAAATTTAACTTAACAAATATTGCTTATCGTGTCGGAAACATATAAAGATTAAAGTTTAAATTTGGTTGGAAATTTCCGGGTTGTCACATATTGGTGACTCTTATCACCGTTTTCCTCCCACTTTCTTTTGACTAGCTTCACATTGGCCTCTTCGGCCGCCTGTTCTTTAATTCTTCCCTCAATCTGGTTCACTAGTTTGTGAGCCATTCTACATGCCTTTTGTATGGAGGCAGGCTCGTGTGAACTTATATCTTCTTGAATTCTCTCCGGTAACCCTTTCACAAATGCGTCGATCTTCTCTTCCTCTTCTTCGAACGCTCTCGGACACAGTATGCACAATTCTGTGAATCGTCTTTCGTACGAAGTAATATCGAATCCCTGTGTTCGTAACCCTCTAAGTTCTGACTTGAGCTTATTGACCTCGGTTCTGGGACGGTACTTCTCGTTCATCAAGTGCTTGAATGCTGACCACGGTGGCGCGTAAGCAGCATCTTGTCCCACTTGCTCTAGATAGGT
Organism: Rutidosis leptorrhynchoides; assembly: GCF_046630445.1. Taxonomy (NCBI): domain Eukaryota; kingdom Viridiplantae; phylum Streptophyta; class Magnoliopsida; order Asterales; family Asteraceae; genus Rutidosis; species Rutidosis leptorrhynchoides. Next base: position 475,196,237 of record NC_092334.1, on the reverse strand, counting down.
ATTCCACCATGTTAACACAATACCTGTGAAGGTATGCGTAGCGTACTTCACTTTGTCTCCTTCAGCACACTTATGGCAAACACCGATTCAACTTTCTCGGTCCACCGTTTCAATCCGATTGGTCCTTCGGTCCCATCAAATTCTGAAGATTTGCAGGCAGTGAATTCCTTGTAGGAGCATCCTACACGATTTCTTGCGCCGTTAGCTGTATGCTAGATTCAGAGTTATTGTTGGTATGTAGCTCGGCCTATACTGCGGCTATGTTTGAAGCAAGAAAGGCACGAAATTCCTCTTCGCTCATATTCAAGGTGTGTCGAGTAGTCGGTTCCATTTCCTTCAAAATAGTCAAATGAAACAAGTTAATCATACAGAATATTAAGAGTAGTCAATAGTATCTCGTAGCATAATATGAACTCATTTATAAAAGCTTTTTCTTCATATTAGCGTTTTATAAGTTTAAATTCGGGTACTACCTACCCGTTAAGTTCATACTTAGTAGCTAATATACAATTCAACTACTACAATTCCTTATGAAAAACTGATTATAATAATATATCACATACAAATATTCTTCAAACTTACAACTTCGCTATATTACATATAACATGAAATATAGTACACTATGATACAGGACAGTTTTGAAGATAAATCTAGTTAATACGCAAGTTGTTCAACAAAGGAAATAAATACACGTAATTCATAAGTCCAGAAACAAGTCATGCATTCTGGTTTTACTAAGACGACTTCCCATCCTTGGTCTTGTGGAAAATAACCGTTATGACCATTGGCTAGGCAACATGTTGTAATGTCGTCAAAAGGACGAGGGTTTTGTAATGTCCAACAGCCCCGTAATAATCTAAAAACCTTGTTTCTCACCCCAACTACTGAATCCGTCATTTGTGGGAAAGTTTTATTTAAAAGCTGCAATCTGATGTTCTTTTTCTCACTTTGGTAAGAAGCGAACATCACTAACCCGTAAGCATAACATGCTTTTTTATGTTGCATGTTAGAAGCTCTTTCTAATTCACGAAATCCTATGTTTGGATATGTTGAGTCAAAATAGGTTCTTAACCCGTAGCGTAAAATTGCATTTGGGTTCCCCGCATTTAACGCTTTAAAGAAAACACGGCATAACTTAAAGTCTCTCCAATGTGATATACCCCACCTATCAAAGGAAAGCCTTTTATAAACTAAGGCATTTCTGGAAAGTCTTTCAAATGTTTGACAAGTTAATTTCGCCATAACTAAATGTGCTGATGAATTCTGACCGACTCTAGACAAGATTTCCTCAATCATATCCTCTGGTAGGTCTTCTAAAATATTCGGTTGTCTACCCTTAACGTCCATTTTGTTTTTATACTGTAAAATAGACAAGGATTAGATTCGTAATAACAAACAATACAAGCAATTTTTACATAGAACATAAAAGTACAAGCACACTACAATACATTTATTACACAATATGCTCACACCCCTCTAATCTGAATAACTGGTTTCTTCTTCTTCGGACTTGGTTCTTTTTCTTAATTTTCTAGGGATATATGATGTTCCTCTAATACGAGCCGTCATTTTTCACATTGGTTTAGAAAAACCTGGTGGTTTAGAGGTTCCCGGGTTATTGTCACGATATTGAAAATACGGGTGTTGACGGTACATATAAAGTTCATCGGGATCGGAATCAGATTTCTCTATTTTGATGCCTTTTCCCTTATTATTTTCTTTTGCCTCATTAAATTGGGTCGGGGTAATTTCTATAACATCATCGGAATCCTCATCAGGATCCGATTCATCGAAAAATTGGAAATTTTCCCAATATTTTGCTTCCATAGTAGAAACACCATTGACCATTATTAACTTTGGTCCATTGGTTGAGGATTTTCTTTTATTTGACCGGTTTTCTGTGGTTCCTACTATTCCCCCCTCTGGAACCTCTTCTTCTTCTGGTTCCTCTTCTTCTGGTTCCTCTTCTTCCGGTTCCTCTTCTTCCGGTTCCGTTTCCTCTTCTTCCGGTTCTTCGGGAACTTGTGAATCTTGCCAATATATATTCGACTCTTCGTTATTATTAGGTGAGTCAATGGGATTTGTGCTAGAGGTAGACATCTATCACACAATATTAAACATGTTAAGAGATTAATATATCACATAATATTTACATGTTAATAATATATAGTTTCCAACAAAAATGTTAAGCAATCATTTTTTAAGAAAACACGGTCGAAGTCCAGACTCACTAATGCATCCTAACAAACTCGATAAGACACACTAATGCAAATTTTCTGGTTCTCTAAGACCAACGCTCGGATACCAACTGAAATGTCCCGTTCATATTGATTATAAACGTTCCATATTAATTAATTTCGTTGCGAGGTTTTGACCTCTATATGAGACGTTTTTCAAAGACTGCATTCATTTTTAAAACAACCATAACCTTTATTTTATCAATAAAGGTTTTAAAAGCATTACGTAGATTATCAAATAATGATAATCTAAAATATACTGTTTACACATGACCATTACATAATGGTTTACAATAGAAATATATTACATCGACATATGTTTTTTGAATGCAGTTTTTACACAATATCATACAAACATGGACTCCAAATTTTGTCCTTATTTTAGTATGCAACAGCGGAAGCTCTTAGTATTCACCTGAGAATAAACATGCTTTAAACGTCAACAAAAATGTTGGTGAGTTATAGGTTTAACCTATATATATCAAGTCGTAACAATAGACCACAAGATTTCATATTTCAATACACATCCCATACATAGAGATAAAAATCATTCATATGATGAACACCTGGTAACCGACATTAACAAGATGCATATATAAGAATATCCCCATCATTCCGGGACACCCTTCGGATATGATATAAATTTTAAAGTACTAAAGCATCCGGTACTTTAGATGGGGTTTGTTAGGCCTAATAGATCTATCTTTAGGATTCGCGTCAATTAGGGTGTCTGTTCCCTAATTCTTAGATTACCAAACTTAATAAAAAGGGGCATATTCGATTTTGATAATTCAACCATCGAATGTAGTTTCACGTACTTGTGACTATTTTGTAAATCATTTATAAAACCTGCATGTATTCTCATCCCAAAAATATTAGATTTTAAAAGTGGGACTATAACTCACTTTCACAGATATTTCCTTCCTCGGAAATAAGACTTGGCCACGGATCGATTCACGAACCTATACAAATATGTACATATATATCAAAGTATGATCAAAATATAATTACAACTATTTTTATCATGTTTTAAAGATTTGAGTGTATTAAGTCAGCTGTCCTCGTTAGTAACCTACAACTAGTTGTCCACAGTTAGATGTACAAAAATAAATCGATATATATTATCTTGAATCTATCCACGACCCAGTGTATACACGTCTCAGGCTAGATCACAACTCAAAGTATATATATTTTTGGAATTAACCTCAACCCTGTATAGCTAACTCCAACATTACTGCATATAGAGTGTCTATGGTTGTTCCAAATAATATATATACATGGGTCGATATGATATGTCAAAACATTTGCATACGTGTCTATGGTATCCCAAGATTACATAATATATTAGAATACATGTGTGATGACCCGTCCTAATCCATCCAGACGAAGTCCATCTCGATTATAAATGATTCACAACAGTTGATTACATCGCGAGGTACTTGACCTCTATATGATACATTTACAAACATTGCATTCGTTTTTGAAAAGACAATCTTTCGTTACATCTAAAGTTGACGGCATGCATACCATTTCATAATACATATAACTATAATTGACTAAATAATGATCTTGATGAACTCAACGACTCGAATGCAACGTCTTTTGAAATATGCTATGAATGACTCCAAGTAATGTCTTTAAAATGACCAAATGCACAGCGGAAGATTTCTTTCATACCTGAGAATAAACATACTTTAAAGTGTCAACCAAAAGGTTGGTGAGTTCACTAGTTTATCATAAATAATCATTTCATAATTTTAATAGACCACAAGATTTCAATTTCCATTTCGCATAAACATACGTCCCATACATAGAGACAAAAAATATCATTCATATGGATTGAACACCTGGTAACCGACATTCACAATGTGCATATAAGCATATCCCCATCATTCCGGGATCCTCCATCGGACATGATATAAATTTCGAAGTACTAAAGCATCCGGTACTTTGGATGGGGCTTGTTGGGCCCGATAGATCTATCTTTAGAGTTCGCGTCAATTAGGGTTTCTGTTCCCTAATTCTTAGATTACCAGACTATATAGGGTGATATTCGATTTGATAATCCAACCATAGAATGTAGTTTCGATCACTTGTGTCTATTTCGTAAAGCATTTATAAAAACAACGCATGTATTCTCAGTCCCAAAAAAATGTATATAAAAAGGGATTACTATTTAACGACGAAACTAAGCATACAAACATGCATAATCATATATACTCGAGCACTAGTCAGGGATACACTATTAATATATAAAAGATAAGATATGAATACTCACGTATCAATATTGTGATTCAATATTGCAGGAAAGTACGTAGACGCAACGAAAATGATAAACGTTAGGTTGACCTCACGTGTAATACCCTCGAACAATACCCATAACCTCCATAGCTATAACCCATAATTTCCTTAGCTCTATCCCGTTTGAAAACTTATTTTGAAATCGTCTGAATATAACTCCGTCGTAGTATTTTATGTATACTAATAATATCTTGAAATAATACTAAGTATATATATATATATGTAATTTGATTGAGAGAGTTTAGAGAAATATATTTTCAAGTTTCTATGAAATAATGAAACCTATTGAATTCTATTTATAATAGATTTTTGAATTATTAAAGTGAATCATTAAAACAAACAAAACTCGTATTTTCGTTAATGAAACTCACCTAATGTATTTTGTAGTAAAAATACATATAATGCTATTGAACAACTGAACAATGCAGGGTTGGCCTCGGATTCACGAACCTATATCATTTATTTATTTATTAATACACATAATCGTAATCGAACAAATTTAGTTATTATATCTTAATTTATATATTATATATTTAATTTGTGTATATATTCAAAATGATTTACTATCTATATAGTTATATTAATATATTCATATTTATTTATATACATTATTGTTTAGTGTTATAATTAAAATCAATAGTCTGTTATGTACGTATTTAAATAAATAATATTAGTAAGTTTGACTTATATAGTTACATGGACTATTAATATAATTATATTATATGTAATAAGTATCTTTTATATACAAAAATGTATATGTTTAAAAAGGTAGTTTTTGATAATAATAATGATGTACTAATAATTATAATAACTTTATTAATGATAATACTAATAATTAGTAATTTATTCAAATTATATTTTTATCCATAGTTTTTAAATCCATACCTTTATATATAATCTTATAATCTAAATGATAATACTAATAGTAATAAGTTTACTACTAATAATATTATTAATACTAATATTAGTGAAAATAATAATAACTTATATTATTTTTATAATAACGATAATAATAATCCTAATCATAATCATAATAATAATAATAATAATAATGGTACTGAAATGATGAATTAATAATGATAATGACATTAATAATACTTGTAGAAATAATAATAATAATTGTTACAACACTTATGATGATACTAATAATAATTATTATGATACTTATAATAACAATAATAATAATAATGATATTAACGATTGTAATTACAATGATAATCCTACAAATACTTAGTGATGTTACTTATTAATAATTAAAATGATATTAATAATAATCATCTCATAACTTTTATCATAATAATAACAATTATAATAACAATAATAATAAATATTATAATTATAATGAAAATGATAATAATAATAATAATAATAATAATAAAAACTAAATAAAAGGAACTACCTCCATGGAAAATAGGTTTAAAAAGAATTTCTGCCTCTTAAGAGACTCGAACCCGCGACCACTCTTACACTCGACAACACCCAAACCAGCTGGGCTGATGCCCATTTTTTGATTATAACCCATTTCGTATTTAATTAACTCGAATCATCTATGTATCATATATCTTCTTCTTCTTCCATCGACTGACTCGATTCAATATCCATCAAGTGTAACCATCGACTGACTTTCGGTTTTATTTAAAACGTAAATGAAATAGAAACATTTAAATTGAGTTTTAAAATTATTAACAACGAAAAAAAATAAAAACCCATTCCCTGCTGTGCTACGGTTCTTCATAAAAAAAAATGAAATTGATTTTTGAAATCGAAACCTTTTGAGACAGAGATTACTAAACAAAATATACTCTCAACCCTTCCTATAATCTATAAAAATTATTAATTTAACTCAAACTGCAACAGACTATTCGAATTCGTTCATAGAAATTTATTTGACTTTTTAATCTCAAAAGTTTGACCTCAAAATTCTCAATCAATAAGAGGAATTGAATTATGAACTTTTGCAGATAGATTGAGTACAAGATTTTTAACAAAACTACATTGCTACTTTTTGATCTTTCATTCGAATTCCAGATTTTTGTATTTTGAGTTTGAAACAGAGTAAATGAGCTGTAGAAAGAATTTTAATAATTATCATCAACAACAGATTGTTGTAATCTGAATCAGATAGAGAGAAGGAATTGAAAATGACTCAGATATACCTAGTTTGGTCGATTATAATGAACATCGTATAAGTTCCCTCAATCAAACAAATGAACTCAGAAAGAAAAAAAAAATAATAAATATATAAAAGGCGAAAATAATTGTTAACAGAGAGTTGGATTTATTCTGTGATTATATTCGATTAGTTACCAGTTTTGTAGACAGAAACAAATTATTGAAAAAGTCTGATTACAACATGTAACAACTTGTACGCTTTTCTTGACTTTATTTTCTATAAGGATAATATTAATAACTAATAAATATAATAATAATAATCCTAATACTAATAATCTATATATAAAATAGTACTGATTTCTTCATATGTGTATATCTATATATATATATATATATATATATATATATATATATATATAGACATATCTGTTTTATATATATTTGTATCTATATTATCTATATAATATAATTAGTCTAATTAATTAATAAAATATAACTATATTAATAATACTTTTAATATTATTATTAATAAATGATGTTTACAATAGTAATAATATTATTGATACTAATAATAATATCTATAAGATTTATAACAATAATATTAATAATACATATTTTCAATATATTTATAATGTTACTACAAAATATGATAATGATAATATTAATTTATAATAATACTAATAATTCTTAATAATGATAATAATATCCAATATAAGTGATATGGAAGATATATCAAGTTACATGTATTCTATTTTCTTATTAGATTTATGATATTAAAATTTTGATATTGATATTAATAATAATAAAAGTAATAATAATATTATACAAATATACTTTCAACTTGTAAATACAATTAATACATTAATGTTACAGTTTATTAGTTATATCATATTTACAAATTATTGTTCGTGAATCTTCGAGACTGGTCAAAGGTCAATTGAATATATGAACATAGTTTCAAGGTTTTCGAGACTCAACATTATAGACTTTGCTTATCGTGTCGGAAACATATAAAGTTTAAAGTTTAAATTTGATCGGAAATTCCCGGGTCACTACAGTACCTACCCGTTAAAGAAATTTCGTCCCGAAATTTGAGCGAGGTCGTCATGGCTAACAATAAATATGTTTTCCTGACGAATATGAGCTGATAAATAGAGTTTTATCATTATTGATTAATATGAATAAAACGATTCGATTATGTGAAGCGTACGAATGAAGTTATCATAAAATAGTGAAATGAGAAAGATAAGTTTCATCATAACTTCTGACTAGTCATGGTTGAATTTAGAATATATGATGCTTCATAGCTTTTGACGTAGAGGGTTGAATTCCGGAATTCAAGGGATTTAAAGAAAATCTTCGAAATCGAAAAGATTTGATTCTTCAGCGAGTAAGGAAATTAAGATCTCTATAATTAAATACGGTGATCTATCTCGATTACTCTGTATAATATTTCCACTATAAATTAAGCTCTTCCGTTCCATTATTCTCACCATTCATATACTTTCTTTCTTAGTTCATACATCCAAAAGATTGTGAAAATGCTTAATTCAATTCTGATCCTTGTCCTTATCATGACTATTGCCACAATCATTCTCCTTTTCCAACCTTCACCGGAGGAATCTGTTTTCTTCTACTTCGCCCTTGAGGTTATAGTGTTTTTGATTCTCCCGTGTCTTTATGTGGCGATAAACATTGATATACACGGTTTGTAATTCCTATGTTTGTGATCGGCTTTATATTTTTCCTTTATTTTTCGGAGCTCCATGCTCTTGTTTTCTCTTCCCGACTCCAAGTCAAGCGAATAATGGTCCAGAATTTGTAAATATAGAGTTCTAAATGATTATAATGTTCTAAGCAGGGTGGAACGTGATAGCACGATTTGATTTTCAATTTTATCAAAAATACAGACGATAGAACTATCAAGAATATATTCTTCTTGATATGTTCGGAGGTTATGTAGAATGAAAGAGTTATGTAACATGACACATGATGATGGTATAATCTATTGTGAACCATCATCAGGTTTCATTAGAAACTCAGCATGACTTACTGTAATTTAATCACGTTGATCAAGTGTCATTATATTATACTAACTCATGCATCAGTTCCCAACACTACTTTAAAAACATTCATATTTTAAGCTCGAAAGTTTACAGAATATAGAAACTAACAGTTTCTATATGATGTAACATTGATAACACGAATAGATTATTGATTTCAGATAAGAATAGTTATGAAAATGTCTTCAGAAATATGGAGGATATTTATAATGAAAGACACGATGATATCTTAGAATTTCTAATATCGATGGATGATGAAGAAGATTTATCCGTAAGGGTTTAGATTCGGAAGCAAGGTATTCGCTAAAGATTTCATCATAACGGAATCATTTGGATTCTTTGAAGTCAAACTTATTCTTTGTGATTTGTTCACGGCTTCCTTCATAGTTTCGCATGATCCGTTTTTCGGTACTAAATTTTTTTTCCATTGAATGTTTCCAACATAATGATACACAGGAAGCACGAAGAGGTATATAATTTCGGACGAGAATATTTATGAAAATATCCTCAGAAATATCGAAGGTATTGATGATGATATTTTGGAATTTCTAAGTTAGATGGTTGATGAGGAAGATTTTCCGCAAGATTTTAACATGAATACAGAGCAAGATATTCGTTGAAGGTTTCATCGGATCCAGAATTACCTGGATTCTTTGAATATATGGTATGGTCCTTGTATTTGTCCTTGATCTCCTTCGTGGTTAGCTCAATCCATTTTCCAGTTCCAACTTTTCTGAGCTTTTCCAACATACTATTCTTTATCATTAAACTTTTGATGATTATGGTCGTTTACGGTTGTCTATGGTTTCTGCTGCTTCATTCAGCTTTTTCAACATTCAGAGTATTGATTTGTGACTCAGTGCCTTTCAGAATTCCAGAAGGAGAGATCATAATTCTAAGAGATAAATATCATACATATAACTGTTGATGTAGATATGCTGTGAGATTTCAAAATACTGATTGCTAAACCCTAGTAATTGGTATGGCAATTTTTGTTATAAGATACGGATGAGTATATGATAGGGTTTCAATGAACATAATAATTCTTCGGAAGGTCAGAGATCAATGAAATTGCTGGTAAATTTAATGCTAAGGTCGTGAAATATAATTGATTCTCAGGTAACGATGACAAAAGGTAACTTATATAATCAAGATTATAATAAGGCTAATTCGAATGAAAGTCGAAGTTGATTTGCTGAAGCTGTGACAAAATTAGCTACTTTGAAGAGGGATTGTAAAGTTATTTTCGGTATTAATAATGCCAAAGGAGCTAGCACAGATACTTGTTAAACGTTTACTCAGGTTCCGAGAGTTTTTCAGGTGCATAACTATATGCATCAATCTTTTCTTCCGTAGATGAAGTACAGTTGGTTCCTCCTCTTGATTGAGGTGTTTTCAAAATCATGAAAGGTTTGAACGTAGATCGTAATCGTCAAGATACAAATGAGGTCTGAGATGAAATCAAGTGGCAACTTGAAGAATTGTTTAGTTTCATATGTTATAAACAATATTTTAATTCATTTTAAATTTTCCAATGTTATTAGTTCACAGTCGATAGTCCACAGTTGACAGTGCAATCATTCATATATAGTTTAATATATAATATTCAAATTAATTAATACATGTCATGACCCGTATACGTCTCAGACTCGATCACAACTCAAACTATATATATTATTGTAGATTCAACCTCTACCCTGTATAGAGAACTCGATCATTACTGCATATAAAGTGTCTATGGTGATTCCAAATAATATATATAGATGCATCGATATGATATGTCAAAATCTTGTATACGTGTCCCGATATTTAAAGTGTGTAAAATAAATAACAGAAATTAAATGACAATAAATTAAATGCGTAAGGTAAATAACAAAAATTAAATGACGATAAGTAAAATTGCGAGAATGTAAATTGCAATAATTAAATTGCGATAATATAAAATGTAATCAGTTAGCTAGGAACAATTAGCTAGGAACAGTTAGCGTGGATTCTTAATAGAATTTCTCATAGTTAATTTGTTTGTTTCTAACAAATTTTATTTTGTCTAATGTTTTCTTCATTATGCCACTTGTTGGATTCTGATAGAACCAAATCCAAATATGAAATTGAATGAAAATGGTTATTCTGTGGTGAACGGATTTGTATATCAGTGGATGTAAGTAAGATAGTATATGACTGTTGAAACAGATTCGAAGAACGTACAATGTAACTTATTAATGTGAATTTTAAATATTCCTCGGGTATTACCTACCCGTTAAAATATTTTCACCATTAACAGTTTGTACAAGAGAATTTTTAATTACAATCTTTATAAAAACATATATACATATATATTTTCTTCAGATGTAATCAAGGATTTAATGAGTTAATATGATATTAAACTCATTTGCTTTTCGGTTGGAACTAGAATAAATAATCTCTAAAACTTTAGAGATTACATATTCGCCATGTCGAACGAAGATGAATGAGGTAGAACGATATGTAGAACGAAGATCATGCTCGAAGTACAGATAGTGATATTGAAGCATGGATTGTTGATGGTACTGGTGCTGTTACTGATGGTACTGTTGGTGCTGGTGATGTTGCTGAAGCTGGTACATTTTGCACCATATTCTCCGAATTGATTATTCGAGCGCGAAGTTCGTTGACTTATTACTCCAGGATGTTTGTTGGTCGGAACGAGCGGATGAATAAGGTTTAGAATTGTGGATAGAATATAATCTTGTCGAGTTACCCTGGAAATGAGATTGAAAAATGGTGTTTCGAACAGGTTCGCCGGTAAACGCTTCAGGTTCATTGTCAAGAGGTGAATTCGGTTGGTGGAAGGGATCGCCTTCTGCGCGTTTCCATTAATTAAGTCGACTACGAACCCATCAGATGAATTGATAATGGTTGATTGGTTGATTCATGCCGATGACGCTGTTTTCGGAGCTTAGGTGAACATCTATGTCGGAATAGCTGTCGGAATAACTATCGGAATAGCTATTGGAATTTGAGGGACTCGAACTAGTTGCAGGATTCATCTCGTATGATCAGATGAATGATTTTCGATATAAAATGGATTATAGGATGTAGATTAGTACCCTGCAATACATAATTTACATATGCATATATAATACTAAAATCCCATAAGTTACGGGGGAATCTACGGAAGTTGTCAGGCAAAGGTATATTAATAGATACACTAAGATATGAAGTAGCAGATACGCTAAGATATGAATTTTGTCTATACACTATTCATGCAGTCAATGCAGTAAAACGTGTCTAGACTAAGAATGATAAGCAAGTGATTCTCTAAGAATGATAAGCAGGTAATTTTTGACACAAAATGATAAGCAAAACTTTTGACATGTAGACACGGTCGAAGTCCAGACTCACTAATGCATCCTAGCGACTTATCAGTTAGACACACTAATGTAGACATGGTTCGCTAAGACCACCGCTCTGATACCAACTGTGATGACCCGTCATAATCCATCCAGACGAAGTCCATCTCGATTATAAACGATTCACAACAGTTGATTACATCGCGATGTACTTGACCTCTATATGATACATTTACAAACATTGCATTCGTTTTTGAAAAGACAATCTTTCGTTACATCTAAAGTTGACGGCATGCATACCATTTCATAATACATCTAACTATAATTGACTAAATAATGATCTTGATGAACTCAACGACTCGAATGCAACGTCTTTTGAAATATGCTATGAATGACTCCAAGTAATGTCTTTAAAATGACCAAATGCACAGCGGAAGATTTCTTTCATACCTGTGAATAAACATACTTTAAAGTGTCAACCAAAAGGTTAGTGAGTTCATTAGTTTATCATAAATAATCATTTCATGATTTTAATAGACCACAAGATTTCAATTTCCATTTCGCATAAACATACGTCCCATACATAGAGACAAAAAATATCATTCATATGGATTGAACACCTGGTAACCGACATTCACAATGTGCATATAAGAATATCCTCATCATTCTGGGATCCTCCATTGGACATGATATAAATTTCGAAGTACTAAAGCATCCGGTACTTTGGATCAAATTTTCGACACGATAAGCAAAGTCTGTAATGTTGAGTCTCCAAAACCTTGAAACTATGTTCATATATTCAATTGACCTTTGACCAGTCTCGAAGATTCACGAACAATAATTTGTAAATATGATATAACTAATAAACTGTAACATTAATGTATTAATTGTATTTACAAGTTGAAAGTATATTTGTATAATATTATTATTACTTTTATTATTATTAATATCAATATCAAAATTTTAATATCATAAATCTAATACGAAAATAGAATACATGTAACTTGATATATCTTCCATATCACTTATATTGGATATTATTATCATTATTAAGAATTATTAGTATTATTATAAATTAATATTATCATTATCATATTTTGTAGTAACATTATAAATATATTGAAAATATGTATTATTAATATTATTGTTATAAATCTTATAGATATTATTATTAGTATCAATAATATTATTACTATTGTAAACATCATTTATTAATAATAATATTAAAAGTATTATTAATATAGTTATATTTTATTAATTAATTAGACTAATTATATTATATAGATAATATAGATACAAATATATATAAAACAGATATGTCTATATATATATATATATATATATATATATATATATATATATATATATATATATATATATATATACAGATATACACATATGAAGAAATCAGTACTATTTTATATATAGATTATTAGTATTAGGATTATTATTATTATTATATTTATTAGTTATTAATATTATCCTTATAGAAAATAAAGTCAAGAAAAGCGTACAAGTTGTTACATGTTGTAATCAGACTTTTTCAATAATTTGTTTCTGTCTACAAAACTGGTAACTAATCGAATATAATCACAGAATAAATCCAACTCTCTGTTAACAATTATTTTCGCCTTTTATATATTTATTATTTTTTTTTCTTTCTGAGTTCATTTGTTTGATTGAGGGAACTTATACGATGTTCATTATAATCGACCAAACTAGGTATATCTGAGTCATTTTCAATTCCTTCTCTCTATCTGATTCAGATTACAACAATCTGTTGTTGATGATAATTATTAAAATTCTTTCTACAGCTCATTTACTCTGTTTCAAACTCAAAATACAAAAATCTGGAATTCGAATGAAAGATCAAAAAGTAGCAATGTAGTTTTGTTAAAAATCTTGTACTCAATCTATCTGCAAAAGTTCATAATTCAATTCCTCTTATTGATTGAGAATTTTGAGGTCAAACTTTTGAGATTAAAAAGTCAAACAAATTTCTATGAACGAATTCGAATAGTCTGTTGCAGTTTGAGTTAAATTAATAATTTTTATAGATTATAGGAAGGGTTGGGAGTATATTTCGTTTTGTAATCTCTGTCTCAAAAGGTTTCGATTTCAAAAATCAATTTCATTTTTTTTTATGAAGAACCGTAGCACAGCTGGGAATGGATTTTTATTTTTTTTCGTTGTTAATAATTTTAAAACTCAATTTAAATGTTTCTGTTTCATTTATGTTTTAAATAAAACCGAAAGTCAGTCGATGGTTACACTTGATGGATATTGAATCGAGTCAGTCGATGGAGGAAGAAGAAGATATATGATACATAGATGATTCGAGTTAATTAAATACGAAATGGGTTATAATCAGAAAACGGGCATCAGCCCAGCTGGTTTGGGTGTTGTCGGGTGTAAGAGTGGTCGCGGGTTCGAGTCTCTTAAGAGGCAGAAATTATTTTTAAACCTATTTTCCATGGAGGTAGTTCCTTTTATTTAGTTTTTATTATTATTATTATTATTATTATTATTATTATTATTATTATTATTATTATTATTATTATCATTTTCATTATAATTATAATTATTATTATTATTGTTATTATAATTGTTATTATTATGATAAAAGTTATGAGATGATTATTATTAATATCATTTTAATTATTAATAAGTAACATCACTAAGTATTTGTAGGATTATCATTGTAATTACAATCGTTAATATCATTATTATTATTATTGTTATTATAAGTATCATAATAATTATTATTAGTATCATCATAAGTGTTGTAACAATTATTATTATTATTTCTACAAGTATTATTAATGTCATTATCATTATTAATTCATCATTTCAGTACCATTATTATTATTATTATGATTATGATTAGGATTATTATTATCGTTATTATAAAAATAATATAAGTTATTATTATTTTCACTAATATTAGTATTAATAATATTATTAGTAGTAAACTTATTACTATTAGTATTATCATTTAGATTATAAGATTATATATAAAGGTATGGATTTAAAAACTATGGATAAAAATATAATTTGAATAAATTACTAATTATTAGTATTATCATTAATAAAGTTATTATAATTATTAGTACATTATTATTATTATTATTATTATTATTATTATTATTATTATTATTATTATTATTATTATCAAAAACTACCTTTTTAAACATATACATATTTTGTATATAAAAGATACTTATTACATATAATATAATTATATTAATAGTTCATGTAACTATATAAGTCAAACTTACTAATATTATTTATTTAAATACGTACATAACAGACTATTGATTTTAATTATAACACTAAATAATAATGTATATAAATAAATATGAATATATTAATATAACTATATAGATAGTAAATCATTTTGAATATATACACAAATTAAATATATAATATATAAATTAAGATATAATAACTAAATTTGTTCGATTACGATTATGTATATTAATAAATAAACAAATGATATAGGTTCGTGAATTCGAGGCCAACCCTGCATTGTTCAGTTGTTCAATAGCATTATATGTATTTTTACTACAAAATACATTAGGTGAGTTTCATTAATCCCTTTTTATATACATTTTTTTGGGACTGAGAATACATGCGTTGTTTTTATAAATGCTTTACGAAATAGACACAAGTGATCGAAACTACATTCTATGGTTGGATTATCAAATCGAATATCACCCTATATAGTCTAGTAATCTAAGAATTAGGGAACAAAAACCCTAATTGACGTGAACTCTAAAGATAGATCTATCGGGCCCAACAAGCCCCATCCAAAGTACCGGATGCTTTAGTACATCGAAATTTATATCATATCCGATGGAGGATCCCGGAATGATGGGGATATTCTTATATGCACATTATGAATGTCGGTTTCCAGGTGTTCAATCCATATGAATGATATTTTTTGTCTCTATGTATGGGACGTATGTTTATGCGAAATGGAAATTGAAATCTTGTGGTCTATTAAAATTATGAAATGATTATTTATGATAAACTAATGAACTCACCAACCTTTTGGTTGACACTTTAAAGTATGTTTATTCTCAGGTATGAAAGAAATCTTCCGCTGTGCATTTGCTCATTTTAAAGACATTACTTAGAGTCATTCATAGCATATTTCAAAAGACGTTGCATTCGAGTCGTTGAGTTCATCAATATCATTATTTAGTCAATTATAGTTAGATGTATTATGAAATGGTATGCATGCCGTCAACTTTAGATGTAACGAAAGATTGTCTTTTCAAAAATGAATGCAATGTTTGTAAATGTATCATATAGAGGTCAAGTACCTCGCGATGTAATCAACTGTTGTGAATCGTTTATAATTGAGATGGACTTCGTCTGGATGGATTAGGACGGGTCATCACAACATGTAGAATACAATATAAGTTAGCTAGGATATGATTTGTATAGATTTGTTAAACATTTCCCGTAGCTAAAAAGATCAAAAATATCCAATCTTGTATTACCCATAACTTCTTCATTTTAAATCCGTTTTGAGTGAATCAAATTGCTATGGTTTCATATTGAACTCTAATTTAAGAATCCAAACAGAAAAAGTATAGGTTTATAGTCAGAAATTTAAGTTACATGTCAATTACTAAAGAGGTAGTCATTTCCGTCGAAAGAACGACATCTTGATGACCATTTTGAAAAACATACTTTCAATTTGAGTTTAACCAAAATTTTTGGATATAGTTTCATGTTCATATGAAAAATTATTTTCCCAGAAGAACAACTTTTAAATCAAATTTTATCATAGTTTTTAATTATCCAAACCAAAGCAGCCCCCGGTTTCACTACGACGACGTATATCCGATTTTATGGTGTTCATCGTGTTTCCAGGTTTTAAATCATTAAGTTAGTATATCATATAGATATAGAACATGTGTTTAGTTTATTTTAAAAGTCAAGTTAGAAGGATTAACTTTTGTTTGCGAACAAGTTTAGAATTAACTAAACTATGTTCTAGTGATTACAAGTTTAAACCTTCGAATAAGATAGCTTTATATGTATGAATTGAATGATGTTATGAACATCATTACTACCTCAAGTTTTCTGGATAAAACTACTGAAAATGAGAAAAATGGATCTAGCTTCAAAGGATCCTTGGATGGCTTGAAAGTTCTTGAAGTAGAATCATGACACAAAACAGTTCAAGTAAGATTTTCACTCGAAATAAGATTGTTATAGTTGTAGAAATTGAATCAAAGTTTGAATATGAATATTACCTTGAATTAGAAAGATAACCTACTGTAAATAACAAAGGTTCCTTGATCTTAGATGATTACTTGGAATGGATTAGAAAGCTTGGAAGTAGACTTGCAAACTTAGAAGTATTCTTGATTTTTATGAAACTATACTTATGGAATTTATGAAGAACACTTAGAACTTGAAGATGGAACTTGAGAGAGATCAATTAGATGAAGAAAATTGAAGAATGAAAGTGTTTGTAGGTGTTTTTGGTCATTGGTATATGGATTAGATATAAAGGATATGTAATTTTGTTTTCATGTAAATAAGTCATGAATCATTACTAATATTTTTGTAATTTTATGAGATATTTCATGCTAGTTGCCAAATGATGGTTCCAATATGTGTTAGGTGACTTACATGGGCTGCTAAGAGCTAATCATTGGAGTGTATATACCAATAGTACATACATCTAAAAGCTGTGTATTGTACGAGTACGAATACGGGTGCATACGAGTAGAATTGTTGATGAAACTGAACGAGGATGTAATTGTAAGCATTTTTTTAAGTAGAAATACTTTGATATGTGTCTTGAAGTCTTTCAAAAGTGTAAGAATACATATCAAAACACAACATGTATATACATTCTAATGGAGTCGTTAAGTCTTCGTTAGTCATTACATGTAAGTGTTGTTTTGAAACCTTTAAGTTAACGATCTCAATTAATGTTGTTAACCCAATGTTTATTATATCAAATGAGATGTTAAATTATTATGTTATCATGATATTATGATGTATGAATATCTCTTAATATGATATATACATTAAAATATCGTTACAACGATAATCGTTACATATAAGTCTCGTTTCGTAATTCTTGAGTTAGTAGTCTTGTTTTTACATATGTAGTTCATTGTTAACACACTTAATGATATATTTAAATATCATTTTATCATGTTAAATATAGTGTATCAATAACTTAATATGATACATATGTATTTAGTAGACGTTATCATAACGATAATCGTTATATATATCATTTCGAGTTTCTTAACTTAGTAATCTCATTTCTTATGTATATCACACATTGTTAATATACTTAGTGAGATACTTACTCATCATAATCTCATGTCAACCATATATATATGTCTATATATACCACAACATGTAGTTTTTACAAATTTGTAACGTTCGTGAATCGCCGGTCAACTTGGGTGATCAATTGTCTATATAAAACTTATTTCATTTAATTAAGTCTTAACAAGTTTGATTGCTTAACATGTTGGAAACATTTAGTCATGTAAATATCAATCTCAATTAATATATATAAACATGGAAAAGTTCGGGTCACTACAGGTATTACGATGGATTTTATTACGAAGTTACCGAGGGTTGTGGGTGGTTATGACACCATTTATGTGATTGTTGACTGACTCACAAAGTCAGCTCATTCCTTGCCTATTAGGGAAACGGACTCGACGGAGAAACTTACTCGTTTGTATTTAAAGGAGATTGCTCCCAGACATGGTATTCCTGTATCAATCATTTCAGACCGAGACAGTCGATTTATATCGAGGTTTTGGCGATCCTTACAGGAAGCTTTAGGAACTAAGTTAGATATGAGCACCGCTTATCATCCGCAGACGGATGGTCAGAGTGAAAGGACCATTCAAACGTTAGAAGACATGTTGCGAGCGTGTGTTATTAATTACGTGTGTTAGTGAACGAATCGCTGGCTGTATTCTTCCCGCTAACATCTTCATACCAGTCACTTTGGGGGTGTACATTGGCACTACCGACCCGGATGATTTCCTGCAAATCTTCGAGGGCGCCATGAAAACCCAACATTGGAGTGATGAGGTAGCATGCCATCTCTTCCCAACTGTCCTGCAGTCTGCTTTCAGAGAATGGTTCACTAAACTACCACCAAACGGCATCACATGCTTCGCAAACGTACGGGAGAAGTTTCTAATGCAATATCAACATCTTCGCCGGCACAAGTTTACACACCTGTATGCCCATGAAATACCAACGTATCGGGAGGAGAAAATCGAAAGCTTCATCACAAGATACATGCTGGAGTGCCAAAAGATCACAGGGCTCCCAAAAACACCGCAGATTTTTGGGTTCATAACTTTCTTAGACAAAAAAGCACACCCGTCGCTTGTCGCCGAACTTCGATTGAATATGCCGAGTACATTCGCGGATGCTGTAACGGTAGCAAGGCAATACCAGCATTCTGGGCAAGAAAGGCAAGTCGAGTGCCACCAAGATGAGAAGATGTGAGATAATGAAAGAAGAAGCAATAGCAGGCACCGTCATGATGGTAGCCGACACAGTGACAGCCATCACAGAAGCCATAACATCCATGAAAAAAGCCATGACAGTCACATGCATGATAAAGGAAATCGAAGACCATATGATAAAGGTATTTAATCGACAGCCTGACCAAAAATCTAAGAGAGATACTGCTAACTGAGCCGGTGAAAGCCAAATTTACTCCTCCGGCACCGTTGGAAAAACAGGATGGTCAAAAATCAGACAAATACTGTGAATTCCACAAAGATAATGGTCACGACACTAATGAATGTAAAGCGTTAATGCGTGAGATCATCGCAAAAATCAAGGCCGGTGAACTCAATCACTTGCTGCAGGGCCAGAAGTTCAAAAAAGTTGATCCTAACAAAACATTCAGCTGGCAAAAGGAAGACGGCAAGAAGTGTGAGAAAGAAAATGACAAGGTCGTTATCAACATGATCAGCATTGAGAAAGATGAGCTCATTTCACGAAGCTCCTGGAAAGATGCCGCGATCACGTTCCCAAAACTACCGGCACGGTATTCTCGGGAAGAACCGGTAGTGATTAATGGTTTGATAGACGGTTTTTGGGTTAACGAAATGTACACCGACACGGGGAGTGTGGTTGATGTCTTGTATGCCCATTGCCTTTCCCAACTCCCAAAATGTGTTGGAAGAAAAATGAGGTAGTTCAACGCTATCATCTCATTGTTCACGGGTTCCACTGAAGAACCCATGGGTAAACTCAAGGCAACGGTCACGGTAGTTGCTCAACCCTACCTCCGTAGTGAGATTATTGACTTTTATGTCGTTAAATTCGTGACTGCCACAAATGTAATACTGGGAAGAAAGTTCTTCAGGAAGTTTGGTGCAATAGCCTCCACCGCTCACGGTTTGCTTAAATTTCCAATCCGGCAAGGCGTAGCAACAATCGAATCTACCCTATGCCCATTCCCAGAAGAAGAGAACACTCAAGCTAGGCGAAACGCTGAAACAAAGAAGGAACCACATATCCTGGAAGAATAACGTGTGTCCGTTCTTAAAAGGCTAACTTACTTTTCTCCAACGACACACTCTGCTAGAAAAAGCCCGATCAATACCTACGGGATTGGGCTTGGGTAGCGCCAGCTGGCATCGCCAGCCAGAGTGGGAGGAACAATTTAACGATATGCATGAACAAACAGAACCCTTCCATCCGACCCTTAAACATTCCATGTAACATCCCGCCTTTTTCCGTCAACTTTTCCGTTTAACTATTTAAGTTCCGTTAGATGTTTATAACACATCTCGTTAATATGCGTTTGAATTATCTTGTTAGGTAATTCCCGCACCCGATTTAAGTTGAGGGACCAATCTTGCCAAATGTTGAAACTTGTGACTAGGTCAAAGAGTCAAACTCTCATTCTATCCATTCATTCATCTCTTCCAATTTCTTAACACTTCAACTTTTCCTCTCAACTTCAAGAACAAAGATTCATCATCCAAAACCGAGCTAGTGATCTTCTTGCCAAACAAAATACATATTTGAACTCCTCGTGATCTCCTCTTCGCTTCCATACCGATTTCATCAATTTTGGGTAACTTTCTAAAATCACTAATTCTTGTGTTCTTGAGATTTTTAAGTTATAAGGTTGTTAATTAGTGTCTATGGCTCGAGTCTAGTTTGTTTATGTGATTTGTATGCTCGTTTTTGATATTTTGATGTAACTAGTTCATATTGAAAGAATGCTTGCTTAATCTTGAGTTTTAGGTGTTCATATGTTGTTGAATGATGAAAGTTCATGTTTTAATTGTGTTCCTAACATCACTAGCTTCAAATTGGTATGTAGGTTGACATGGATTAGTTTCATATGCAAGATTGTTGAATTTGTGATTTTGGATTAGGGTTTGATGAGCTTTACATGAACTTTTGATGCGTCAAATGCTATGTGATATTGTTGTTAAGTGTTTTGTTGCAATGTGTGTTTGATTACCTTCGAAACGACATAACATACATGTAAATTGGTTGCCCGAATCATAAAATGCGTTTTTGGAACTTAAACTTTGATTATGAATGTTTAATTACGGTTTTTGGTTGTTGTAAGTGGAAGTTTGATTGATGAAATGTACTTAGTTGTATTCCTCGTCAAAATACCTTTCCAACGATATATAATAGGCATTATAAGTGTTTGCGGGTCAAGAGTTGGGTTGGAAAAGGTTTTGGCTCGTGCATACTTTGGAAAAACAGAATCAGACCTGCACAGAGGGTGGCGCGGCGCGCCCCTACCCCGCGCGGCGCGCCGAATGGCCTGGACAGATTCTGTCCAACTTGGTCAATTTTTGAATAATGTTTGGCATGCTACGCACCTCCGATTAACATGTAACTTGGCCAACATGCTCATATATGATTTCTAAGATTAGAAAAATAGTTCGGAACCCGACCCGAACGTGTTGACTTTCGTTGACTTTGACCGACCAAAGTTTGACTTTTTGTCAAACTTAACCAAATGATTATGCAACCTTCCTAACTTATTTATATACTTGTATCTTGCATGAAACTTGGCAATTTGATTTCACATGCTAAATAATCGAGTCGTAACGAGCCATAGGACTAATTGAACATCTTTGACCTATCGTGTTTACCGTTATTGATACAACCTATTGTTTAGGTCAAGACTAGCATTGTTCTTTGCACACGTTTACTTGTTGAAGTACTTTACTACTCGTGCACTCAAGGTGAGATCATAGTCCCACTTTTACTCTTTTTGAACTTACATTTGGGATGAGAAAACATAAACATTTCTTTACTAAGTGAACACAAGTACAGGAAAACAAACATTCTACATACGAGTTTAGAACAAAATCCTCAATTCGATTATCATTAGTTACACTTGCCGGGTGTAAGCGAGAACTTATGTTGTATGGATCCATATGGGTTTGACAAACCCTCATTCAAACGGTTCGCTACCGTTTACGAATGAAATATATTTTCGAGAAACAGTGTATGTTCTAGCACTAAGTGATGGGGTTCAATGGAAGGAAATGTTAAGCATTGATAATTGGGTGCTCGTGAAACAAACTTTTGGAATGTATTACTATTATTTCATCGATGCAAATCTTGTGGTTCACTTGTACTTACTTACTTAAACCTATGATTTCACCAACGTTTTCGTTGACAGATTTCTATGTTTTTCTCAGGTCCTTGAACGATACATGATACATGCTTCCGCTCATTATTTTGATACTTGCATTGGATGTCGAGTATATATGCATACATGGAGCGTCTTTTGGATACTTTTAAATTATGTCGCATAAGTTTCATTTGTACTTAAAACTATGTATCGTAACTTGTGGTGGAACTATTCATGTAAACTTGAACAACCTTTACATTTGAAATGAATGCGACATATCTTTTGGTCAAACGTTGTTTTAAAGACTTATGACCACGTAACGGGACCTAAGTAGACGGCGCCGTCAATGACGATTTGGTCGGGTCGCTACAGATGGTATCAGAGCGTTGGTTGTAGGGATTTAGAGTTCATTAGTGTCAACCCCGAGTCATAGGGTACATTGGTGAGTCTAGACTACAACCGGCATATAGACTTGAAGTAGGAATTACTTGACTACTTGTGCATTTATACTCGAACGCTTCTACTCACATCTACTCTTAGTTCATCTTAATCTCACGTTGTTTAATTTGATTGACACGCCACCTTGACTATATGAAATGGTGCCGAATGCACATATGAATCAGGGTAATATAATTTCCGGGATTATATTACGGTGACTCATATGAACGTTCCGACATTATGGCATAAAGAATTTAAGGCGAGTCGAAAAAAAAAAAAAAAAAAAAAAAAAAAAAAAAAAAAAAAAAAAAAAAACTTCTCTTTATCTTTATTCTATATCACGGTTAGTATTATTGAGAATACTAATCAATGATATTCTTGTGTCTTGAAGGAACAATGGCTCCTCGTCGTGTACGCCGCAATGAAACTCCCGAACAAGCTCTCGAACGGATGATAGCTACCGCCGTAGATGCGGCCATGGCCGGTCACTCATCCAACAACAATAATAACAACAACAATAACAACCACAACAACAACAACAACAACAATGGAGCCGGAAACTCAAACGAGGGATGCTCCTATAAAGCTTTCATGGGGTGCAAACCTCACACTTTTGATGGAACCGGGGGACCGGTCGTGCTCACCCGATGGTTTGAGCAAACGGAAGCCGTCTTTAGCATAAGCGGTTGTCGGGACCAAGACAAGGTCAAATACTCCACTCACACTTTCTCCGGAATTGCTCTTACATGGTGGAATACTTATGTACAATCGGTGGGTACCGATGAAGCTCATGCCCTCTCTTGGGCCGATCTAAAGGAAAAGATGATTGTTGAATATTTTCCGCGCGAAGAAACCCGAAAGCTTGAGGAAGAACTAAGAGCTTTGAAAGCGGTCGGAAACGATCTTAAAGCTTATAATCAACGCTTCGCCGAACTATCCTTGATGTGTCCTAATCTTGTTAACCCCGAATCTCAAAGGATTGAGCTCTACATGCTCGGTCTTCCAAAAAGCATCAAACAAGGGGTGATGTCATCCAAACCCACTACTCATCAAGCCGCTATGAACATGGCTCGCCAACTAATTGAAACGGTTGACGAAATCGTAGTTTCGGCACCTAAGACCGAGGATAAATCGGGCGGCAACAAAAGAAAGTGGGAACCCTCCCAATCAAGCAACAACAACTTTGCTAAGAAGCCTTACACCTCCGACGGCAAGAAAGGTTATGCCGGGAACCTGCCTCTTTGCAACAAATGCAACAAACATCACTTTGGCGAATGTAGTAAGATAATTTGCCACCGGTGCCAAGGAGTTGGTCATAAGGCCAACGATTGTAAAAGTGCCACTCCCGTCGCTCGAAAGTGGCCCAATGCACCAAAGACGGGCACTTGTTATGAATGTGGCCAAACGGGCCATTATAGAAATGCATGCCCGAAGAGGAAAGATAACCCCAATACGCGCGGCCGAGCTTTCAACATAAACACCGAGGAAGCCCGGGACGACACTGAACTAGTCACGGGTACGTTTCTTCTCAACAATTCTTATGTCTCTTGCTTATTCGATTCGGGTGCCGATAAATGCTTTGTATCCAAGACTTTGACTCATTATTTTAGCACTCCACCTCTTCCATTAGATACCACTTATACCATTGAAGTGGCTAACGGAAAACTATTAAGTGCCGACACATATTACCGGGGGTGTACGTTAAACATTTTGGGTAGGAAATTTGAAATTGACTTGATACCCATGGAATTAGGAAGCTTTGATGTAATAATCGGTATGAATTGGTTAGTCAAAACGAAATCTCACATTCTTTGTGATCTTAACGCAATCCGAATTCCTATCGAGAATGGTGAACCTTTGATTGTTTATGGCGATAAGAGTTGCACCAGACTCAACCTCGTTTCGTGCCTTAAAGTCAGAAAACTACTCCGTAAGGGTTGTTTTGCGATCCTTGCCCACGTTAAGAAAGTCGAGTCCGATGAGAAGCACATCGATGATGTGCCAATTGTTAGTGACTATTCCGATGTATTTCCCGACGAATTGCCGGGTCTTCCGCCTCATCGACCGGTTGAATTCCAAATCGATCTTATTCCAGGAGCCGCACCCGTAGCACGTGCACCATATAGACTCGCTCCATCTGAAATGCAAGAATTGCAAAGTCAAATCCAAGAACTACTTGATCGTGGTTTTATCCAACCTAGCCATTCACCTTGGGGCGCTCCGATTTTGTTTGTTAAAAAGAAAGACGGATCCCTACGAATGTGCATTGATTATCGTGAACTAAATAAATTGACGGTTAAGAACCGATATCCTCTTCCTCGCATCGATGACCTCTTT
Source organism: Rutidosis leptorrhynchoides (assembly GCF_046630445.1). Taxonomy (NCBI): domain Eukaryota; kingdom Viridiplantae; phylum Streptophyta; class Magnoliopsida; order Asterales; family Asteraceae; genus Rutidosis; species Rutidosis leptorrhynchoides. The sequence continues at coordinate 475,170,781 of NC_092334.1, read as the reverse complement.
GATCAACTACAAGGGTCTTGTGTATATTCGAAAATCGATCTCCGCTCGGGTTATCATCAATTAAGGGTTAAGGGGGAAGATGTCTCCAAAACCGCTTTCCGGACTCGTTACGGTAGTTATGAATTCCTTGTCATGCCATTTGGTCTCACTAACGCACCGGCGGTGTTCATGGATCTTATGAACCGCGTGTGCAAACCGTATCTCGATAAATTCGTTATTGTGTTCATCGATGACATATTGATCTATTCTAAAAATGAAGAAGAGCACGAACAACATCTCCGACTTGTGCTTGAACTTTTAAGACAAGAACAACTCTATGCCAAATTCTCCAAGTGTGAATTTTGGTTAAAGGAAGTTCAATTTCTTGGTCATGTTGTAAGTGACCAAGGTATTAAAGTCGATCCAACGAAAATCGAAGCCATTAGCAAATGGGAGACTCCTACTACTCCTACTCACATTCGTCAATTTTTGGGTCTCGCCGGGTACTATCGTAGATTCATCGAAAATTTCTCTTTGGTTGCACGTCCTCTAACCGCATTGACTCACAAGGGAAAGAAATTCATTTGGGCGACCGAACATGAATCCGCATTCCAAATCTTGAAAACGAAGCTAACCACCGCTCCTATCTTGTCACTTCCCGAAGGCAATGATGACTTTGTTGTATATTGTGATGCCTCGAAACATGGTTTTGGGTGTGTATTGATGCAACGAACAAAAGTCATTGCTTATGCTTCTCGACAACTCAAAATCCATGAACGAAACTACACGACGCATGATCTCGAACTCGGAGCCGTCGTCTTTGCACTTAAAATGTGGAGACACTATCTTTATGGAACCAAGAGTACTATCTTCACCGATCACAAAAGCCTTCAACACATTTTCGATCAAAAGCAACTAAACATGAGACAACGAAGGTGGATTGAAACCTTAAACGATTACGATTGCGAGCTTCGTTACCATCCCGGGAAGGCAAATGTAGTAGCCGATGCCTTAAGTCGAAAAGAAAGAGTGGTGCCTCTTCGTGTCCGAGCCTTAAACATCACCATCCACACAAACCTTAATAGCCAAATTCGGGTAGCCCAAGATGAGGCTCTCAAGGATGAAAACATCTCTCTCGAACACTTGAACGTCCTCACCTCTCGATTCGAAGTTAAAGAAACCGGACTCCGATATTTCGCCGGAAGGATTTGGGTGCCTAGTTATGGGGACCTACGAAGCCTTATTTTAGATGAAGCCCATAAGTCACGATACTCGATTCACCCCGGTGCCAATAAGATGTACCACGACCTTAAACAGCTATATTGGTGGCCGAATATCAAAAAGGAAGTAGCTACTTATGTTTCCAAGTGTTTGACATGTTCCAAAGTCAAAGCCGAACACCAAAGACCGTCCGGACTACTTCGACAACCCGAGATCCCGCAATGGAAGTGGGAAGGGATAACGATGGATTTTATCACCAAACTACCAAAAACGACGGGCGGTTATGATACCATTTGGGTTATTGTTGACCGTCTCACCAAATCCGCACACTTCCTTGCCATGAAAGAAACGGACAAAATGGAGAAACTTGCACAACTTTACATTAAGGAGATCGTAGCCCGACACGGTGTACCTTTATCGATTATCTCCGACCGAGATGGCCGTTTCGTTTCTAGATTTTGGCGTACATTGCAAGAAGCGTTGGGAACGCGTTTAGACATGAGCACCGCATATCATCCTCAAACCGATGGACAAAGCGAACGTACAATTCAAACCTTAGAGGACATGTTACGAGCTTGCGTGGTTGATTTCGGAAAAGCTTGGGACAAGCACTTACCTCTCGCCGAGTTCTCTTACAACAATAGTTATCACGCGAGTATTAAAGCCGCACCTTTTGAAGCGCTATATGGCCGCAAATGTCGTTCACCTCTTTGTTGGGCCGAGGTAGGCGACGTGCAAATCACCGGACCCGAACTCATTCACGAAACCACCGAGAAAATCGTTCAAATCCGAGATAGGCTTAGGACGGCCCGAAGTCGTCAAAAGAGCTATACCGATAAACGACGCAACGATCTTGAATTTCAAGTCGGTGACCGAGTAATGTTAAAAGTCGCACCTTGGAAGGGTGTAATCCGTTTTGGGAAACGCGGAAAGCTAAATCCGCGGTATATTGGTCCTTTCGAAATCTTGGAGCGTATTGGAACCGTTGCTTATCGTTTAGATCTTCCGCCTCAATTGAACTCCGTTCATCCTACCTTCCATGTGTCTAACTTGAAAAAGTGTCTTGCCGAACCCGATATCGTCATCCCTCTCGAAGAACTTACTATTGATGACAAACTTCATTTTGTGGAGGAACCGGTTGAAATTGTGGACACCTCCGTCAAGACATTGAAACAAAGCCGAATCCCGATTGTCAAGGTTCGTTGGAATGCCAAAAGAGGACCCGAGTTTACTTGGGAAAGACAAGATCAAATGCAAAGGAAGTATCCTCATCTATTCGTGAATTCGGAAACGCGAGATCTCGAGGAAGAAACAACGACTACTACGCCTGCTTAAATTTCGGGACGAAATTTCTTTTAAGGTGTAGGTAATGTAACATCCCGCCTTTTTCCGTCAACTTTTCCGTTTAACTATTTAAGTTCCGTTAGATGTTTATAACACATCTCGTTAATATGCGTTTGAATTATCTTGTTAGGTAATTCCCGCACCCGATTTAAGTTGAGGGACCAATCTTGCCAAATGTTGAAACTTGTGACTAGGTCAAAGAGTCAAACTCTCATTCTATCCATTCATTCATCTCTTCCAATTTCTTAACACTTCAACTTTTCCTCTCAACTTCAAGAACAAAGATTCATCATCCAAAACCGAGCTAGTGATCTTCTTGCCAAACAAAATACATATTTGAACTCCTCGTGATCTCCTCTTCGCTTCCATACCGATTTCATCAATTTTGGGTAACTTTCTAAAATCACTAATTCTTGTGTTCTTGAGATTTTTAAGTTATAAGGTTGTTAATTAGTGTCTATGGCTCGAGTCTAGTTTGTTTATGTGATTTGTATGCTCGTTTTTGATATTTTGATGTAACTAGTTCATATTGAAAGAATGCTTGCTTAATCTTGAGTTTTAGGTGTTCATATGTTGTTGAATGATGAAAGTTCATGTTTTAATTGTGTTCCTAACATCACTAGCTTCAAATTGGTATGTAGGTTGACATGGATTAGTTTCATATGCAAGATTGTTGAATTTGTGATTTTGGATTAGGGTTTGATGAGCTTTACATGAACTTTTGATGCGTCAAATGCTATGTGATATTGTTGTTAAGTGTTTTGTTGCAATGTGTGTTTGATTACCTTCGAAACGACATAACATACATGTAAATTGGTTGCCCGAATCATAAAATGCGTTTTTGGAACTTAAACTTTGATTATGAATGTTTAATTACGGTTTTTGGTTGTTGTAAGTGGAAGTTTGATTGATGAAATGTACTTAGTTGTATTCCTCGTCAAAATACCTTTCCAACGATATATAATAGGCATTATAAGTGTTTGCGGGTCAAGAGTTGGGTTGGAAAAGGTTTTGGCTCGTGCATACTTTGGAAAAATAGAATCAGACCTGCACAGAGGGTGGCGCGGCGCGCCCCTACCCCGCGCGGCGCGCCGAATGGCCTGGACAGATTCTGTCCAACTTGGTCAATTTTTGAATAATGTTTGGCATGCTACGCACCTCCGATTAACATGTAACTTGGCCAACATGCTCATATATGATTTCTAAGATTAGAAAAATAGTTCGGAACCCGACCCGAACGTGTTGACTTTCGTTGACTTTGACCGACCAAAGTTTGACTTTTTGTCAAACTTAACCAAATGATTATGCAACCTTCCTAACTTATTTATATACTTGTATCTTGCATGAAACTTGGCAATTTGATTTCACATGCTAAATAATCGAGTCGTAACGAGCCATAGGACTAATTGAACATCTTTGACCTATCGTGTTTACCGTTATTGATACAACCTATTGTTTAGGTCAAGACTAGCATTGTTCTTTGCACACGTTTACTTGTTGAAGTACTTTACTACTCGTGCACTCAAGGTGAGATCATAGTCCCACTTTTACTCTTTTTGAACTTACATTTGGGATGAGAAAACATAAACATTTCTTTACTAAGTGAACACAAGTACAGGAAAACAAACATTCTACATACGAGTTTAGAACAAAATCCTCAATTCGATTATCATTAGTTACACTTGCCGGGTGTAAGCGAGAACTTATGTTGTATGGATCCATATGGGTTTGACAAACCCTCATTCAAACGGTTCGCTACCGTTTACGAATGAAATATATTTTCGAGAAACAGTGTATGTTCTAGCACTAAGTGATGGGGTTCAATGGAAGGAAATGTTAAGCATTGATAATTGGGTGCTCGTGAAACAAACTTTTGGAATGTATTACTATTATTTCATCGATGCAAATCTTGTGGTTCACTTGTACTTACTTACTTAAACCTATGATTTCACCAACGTTTTCGTTGACAGATTTCTATGTTTTTCTCAGGTCCTTGAACGATACATGATACATGCTTCCGCTCATTATTTTGATACTTGCATTGGATGTCGAGTATATATGCATACATGGAGCGTCTTTTGGATACTTTTAAATTATGTCGCATAAGTTTCATTTGTACTTAAAACTATGTATCGTAACTTGTGGTGGAACTATTCATGTAAACTTGAACAACCTTTACATTTGAAATGAATGCGACATATCTTTTGGTCAAACGTTGTTTTAAAGACTTATGACCACGTAACGGGACCTAAGTAGACGGCGCCGTCAATGACGATTTGGTCGGGTCGCTACATTCCAGGCCAGAGAGTTGCGAGAGCTCCAACCGAGATGGAACGCCGGTTAAGGAAAATAAAAGTGGCTCGGCGCCACACTGAAGTTTAGATGGATGTTATGGTTGAAACTGATCACTTCAATCATAGTTATCTTGATGTTTATATTTTTATTTTCCAATAAAGAATATAAGTATGACTTTCCTTTTTAGGATAAATAAAATTTTTACCGTTTGCAATAACTTGGTCATTATGTTATTCATAACGTTGTTCACATAATAATAACCGGTTAGCGGCAGATGGATTCCAGCATCCACATAAGTCCCATGCAAGTTAATTTGTACCCCTTAAGAGATGATTGTCTAGCCCTCGTCGGTACAAGTTTATACTGATAAAAGGCCAATGAGTAGATGGCATAAACACATGTGACTGCACAGTGTACACGCCAAAGCTAATACAAATGTAGTCTAGACCTATATACGAAGACACAAACTAGTTCGACTAGAAGAAAAATCATCAAATGAAAACACACATTAAATAAAAGAAACTTCATTACATTTACATAAGTGTTCATTACAGGGTTCATCAAAAATATATGCAACAATGTGCGTTACAAGATACTAAAAATTAAAATCTAACAACTGCTGCATAGTTGTACCTTCGGCAGCACAGAGATCCTTAAAGCTACCAAACTGGATCTCCGTCAACGACTGCTGGGCAGCCTGCACTCCTGCACGGCACCCTGGGACACCTTCTCAGTGATATCCGGATGAAGGAAGACGGATCCTCCCACGTGATGCTTCTGCATCAACCGCACAGCCTGAGTAAAATTGGCTGCACCAAAACTCTGCAAATATGCCTCAAAAGGCGCCTTCATAATATTAGAGTTGATGGCCTTCTTTATCACAGAAGGCAGAGCAGCCTGCAACCGACTACACTCATCCACGACTACATCCTTCGCAAGGGTGGCGGAGGATAGCTCTTTTACCTTCTCCTCCTTCTCCGCCACCACCCGGGCAAGCTCATCCTTGGTAGCCTTCAGCTAGCTCTCCAAGTCATCCAAAGCTTCCCGGGCCTTAGCCACCCCCTCATCCCGGGTAAAGCCATCTAGCAGGAAGGTTTTTAGCGCCACGATTGACCGAGCACGAGCAATCCTCGCGTCATCTGGAGAAAGGGCAGAAGCAGTCTGGCGGAGGGTTGAGGAGGACCCCTTCTCTATAGCACTCACACAGCCGTGAAAATCAATATTTAGCTGAGAGAGAGCTCGAATAATGTCATCACCAGCAGGGACATTAAAGTGAATGTCATCAAAGCTCTCCAGGGTATAGAGATCACCCTCCTCGGTCCCCTCCAACAGTATGGGCTCCGTCGCGACAGCCCCACTACTAGCAGAAGACTCGGTAACACCTGCAGGAATAAAGAAAATTAAGCAACAACGAATATCATAATAAGAGTAAGGCTAGCATGTCGAAACATGTAAATTACCTTTGGCCTTCTTCGACCAAAATTGAGGAAGTTATTTAATCTTCCTCTTCACGACTGACTGCTCCTCCGTTACAGTCAGAGGAGGGAGGTCCAAGTTGGCCCCTTCACCGATGTTCTGCTCCAGGTTTTGTGGAGCAATAATCGGTTCTCCTCCCAGAACCACCGGGACAGTATCAAATTGTATCTCCTCAAGATTGCCAAACGCCATGGCAGTGCTAAACTCCATCACTGTTGCATATAAATAAAAACAAGGTTAGTATGCAAAAACCTAACTAAAGGACATAACAATTGGCTAGGATCAGTCTCCACCTGCTCCATTATAACGGATGACGGGTTAGTGTTTGGATCCGGCCATTGGTGACTAACCCCTCCCAACACAAGCATGGCCTCCGGGTATGACCGTTGAGGAAACTTAAACTCCTGGATGGCTAATATACATGCCTTCTCGACATCATTCAATTTCGGGACCTTATTGGCTCCCTTCTTCACCTTGTTCGCTCACTCACAAAGCTTAACAAATCGTTCTGGTAATTCTCTACTACCGACGAAAAAGAACGATTCTCGCCATTCCTTCAAAGAGGAATCCATGTCACCCGTAAAATTAAAATATCCTCTCCGTTTGATGGAGAACCAACCAACCTCAGACCTAGAGACGGTAAAGCAATACTGGAACATGTGAACAGTTGGAAGAATATGGTAGTAGTTCAAATACATCTCCCACATTACCAACTTTTGGTAAGCATGAGGGTGTAATTGGGCAGGCGCTAGCCCATAATGTGTAAAAAGTTGATACATAAATTCAGAGTAAGGCAACCGGAAGTTGCCCTTAGTGATGGTTACACCATACATGGTAACCATGTCAGTTGGAGGTTTATGTGCTCGGTGGGTGACATCAGGAACTCTCAAGATAAAATTGGTCAAAATGGGTACTTATTCACTAATTCATCGAGGTATTCATCACACACCCGACTCATTATATCAATATTTACAGAAGCCCTAGATGAAGATTCAGCAACGTCTATGCTAGTGGATGTGGAAGACTGATGAGCCGTATATATATATATATATATATATATATATATATATATATATATATATATATATATATACATATATATATATACATACATATGCATAAATATGAAATTACAAACTGACAAGAAAAAGTTAGAAGAAGAAACAAGAAAAAAGGGTACCTTTTTCGTGAAAAATCTGTTGGTTTTTTGAAGAAGAAACGATTGAATATATGAAGGTTGTAAAAATTGAGAAGATTGGAAAAAAGTGGATATTTATAGGTTTTAAAGAAGTTGATCCAACAACTCAGATCAAAGGATGGATCCATAAAGGTAATGATTAAAATTGCAAAAAGATGTTCCTTGAACGTCGTTCCAAAAAGTTAAAAAATGGAAAAAATACAAAAGGGGGCGTGTTTGCAGAAACTGTCTTTTCAAACTGTCAGGGATTTAATGCACATCCAATCAGGAACATGGATTCATTTTCAAGTTTGATAAAGGTAACCGTTCTGGCTACCATCACCAAACTGGGGGGGGGGGACTTGATTATACGTATAATGATCCGTCTCAGAAAAGCACACTATTAACAGCATTCCGGTTAGAGTATACCCGGCGTAAACCGTCACGAGAAAATAATGTCGTGGCCCATCCAAATCTATCTGGACGAATACATCAACATCTGGTCTCATTGCGAGGTACTGACCTCTATATGATACGTTTTACAAACATTTCATCCTTTTTAAAAGAAAAAATTTCATTTCAATGAAAGTTTACAAATATGCATACCAATGATATTATCATGTTTCTTAAATATAAATGACTAATCGGTCATTTACTACCTCCGTCTCATTCCAATAGGGCAGTATTCCATTTTGAGTTGTCCCATTCTGATAGTCCACTTCCATAAATAGAAAGGAAAGAAGATATTTCATTGGTGGATTTGGAGAGAGAAGATATTTAATTGGTGGAGAAATGAAGTTAGTGGAATTTCTTAAAACTGCGTGTTTTTTATCTGTGGACTATTGGAATGAGACGGAGGGAGTATTTAATAAAAATCTTTTTGAACTCAAATGATTTGAATGCAACGTCTTTTGAAATATGCCATGAACGACTCCAAGTAATATCTTTAAAATGAGCAAATGCGTAGGGGAAGATTTCTTTAATACCTGAGAATAAAATGCTTAGAAGTGTCAACCAAGAGGTTGGTGAGTTCGTAGGTTTATCATACCAATCATTTCAAAATTTTAATAGACCACAAGATTTCATTTTTCATAAATAACATACAAGCATATAGTAATCTGTAAAAAAATTATTCATATGATGAACACCTGGTAACCGACATTAACATAATGCATATAGAATATCCCCAGCATACCGGCACTCGCAATCAGTATGCTATATACCGGCAATCGCAATCAGTATATATAAATACAGGCATAAACTAATCTATATATAAATTGAAGTACAAAAGCAGTTCAAATTCTCTGACTGGGGTGTGTCAATGCCCATAGATCTATTTTTAGGTTTCGTGTCAATCAGTGGCGTTCACTAATTCTTAGGTTACCAGACTAAAGGGGCAATATTCGGTATAATAATCTAACCATAGAATGTAGTTTCAAGTACTCGTGTCTATTTTGTAAAACATTTATAAAAGAAGCGCATGTATTCTCAGCCCAAATATATATAAAAAGGGAGTAATGAAACTCACGATACGATATTTTGTAGTAAAAATATGCATACGACAGAACTCAACAATGCAGGGTTGGCCTCGAATTCACGAACCTATATCATTTATATATATATATATATATATATATATATATATATATATATATATATATATATATATATATATATATATATATATATATATATATATATATATCAACACATATAATTGTAATCGAACAAATTTATATATTATTGGTGATATAAATGTTATCTTAATAAATTATACGTTTTGTTAATAACTTAATTAATATATTTATTTTATATGCTTTTATTAAATAATTAATATTTATTATAAGAATATTAATATAGTTTTTGTTAAATATATTTTTATATAACTAATTTTTATTGTAATAATAATAATATTAATAGTAATATTGATAATAATAATATAGTTATAATAATAATGATACTAGTATTAAAAAGAATAATAATAATAATAATGTTAAAAATAATAATATTAATGTTAGAAATAATAATAGTGATAATAAAAATAATAATGATAAAAATAATGATAATTCTATTAATCATAACAATGATAGTTTTAAAGATATTTAAAAATGATATTTTTAGTAAAAATGATAATTTTAATAATAATGATACTTTTTAATAATAAAATGATAATTTTAATAATAATAATAATAATAATAATAATAATAAAAATGATAATAATAATAATAATAATAATAATTCTAATAATGATACTTATATTGATAATAATAATAATAATTATACTTATAATAATAATAATAATAATAATAATAATAATAATAATAATAATAATAATAATAATAATAATAATAATAATAATAAGAATAATAATAATAGTAAATAATAATACTACCTTAAAAGATAACAATTATGTCACAGGCCGGGCTCGTACCCGCGACCTCTCGTTCAACAAACACACATGCTCAACCAATGGACTGCACTTTCGTTTTTGGAATTAAAGCCCACGTTTAATGTTTTAACATGTTGATATATAAAGCCCAAATCAAAACCCACTCGATCAAGAAGCCCGCTCTAGATAATTGCCTAGTTCAATTTATTAATAAGCCCAATAGGCCCAAGCTTTCACACAGCCCAACAGCTTCTATTGTTAAATTAATTTTTTTTTTGCAGTGGCCTAGATTCGAACACAGGACCTCCTGTTCAAGTCAAACATTCCAAGACCACTGCTCTGCCACTTCTTTTCTGTTATAACTCGATCATGAAATTTATTTAACCACTAACTCTGTATTCTTCTTCTTCATAAACCAAAACCCATAACTATTCATCATCATCTTCTTTCTACATAACTAACATCATCATCATCTTCAACCTATATCATCTTCATCTCCATTAATATCATCATCTTCATTGGTCATCATCATTATCATGAAAATCATTATCGTGACTATAATGTATCTTTAATATTATTATCGAATTATCTGTATCATACACATATCATCATCATCATCATTACCACTTATCATCATTGTTACCATAACCTTATTATCATTATTCATTATCATCATCATCATCATCATCAATATCATGATCTTTTCATCATCATAAAAAAAAGGGTTTCGATGGTTGTTCCTGGGTTTGTGCTTTGGTTCGTTAAACAGAAACATGAGTAGCCGAAGCAAATACATTAAGCTTGTTATAGCAATAGTTTTATCTAAGTAAATGATAGTTTGAGGTTGTTCGAACAGAAGGCCAAAGAGAAATGATAATCACGCAATAAAAGTTTACGATGATGATAATTGTTGTAACCAAAACAGTAACGGGATTGAGGATGATGGTGTTTTGTTGTGATCGTACAGGAAAAATGGATGCAGCAGCAGGAACAACACTGAAACAAACAGTGGTTGAGATGAGCTGTGGTTTGAACATAAACAAAAAAGAAATTGGCGGTTGCTTGGCTATGGTGGTGAGTTGGTTCTTGGACTAGAATAAAAGAGAGAGAGAATAGATGGTGGTCATCAATGAAATAGAAAACATGGCAATAGCAGTAGTGGACGATGGTTGATCTAATGAAGGTGGTTCTCGGTTTGGGTTTAGCAAACGAACAGGGAAAAAAATGGTTTGATGGTGGTTGGGTTGTATGGTGTATGTATCCGGTGAGGGTGTTGTCGAGTTTGGAGGATGGTGGTGGCGGTTTTGTAATCGTGCCCATCATAGTTTGGTTCATCGATTAACCAAAAGAAATAAAAGAAAGAGTAATAATTTTCAATTTGGAAGTGGTGATCATATATCCATATGTCTGCATATATATAACATGTAAAATATATGATTATATATAGATCAAAGAAAGATGGTGGAAGCTTAAAGCCAAAAACAGTGCCAAAGTAATAATAATTTCACTTATACTGTGTTTATGGGTTTGTTCAAATAATTCACCAAGTGGTGATTGAGTTGTTGAAGTAATCACAAGAAGGAAGGAAGTATGAGTGTGTGGCTTTAAGTTATGCATATGTATATGTATTATATATAAAATCAGTGGAAGACAATGAACCTCAATCAAGCACAGAAATCTCAAGAATCACTCAATTAGGCACAGTGGTAATATAATATAATAATAATTATAATATAATATAAAATTGAAACGTGTGATTAAGTTAGCCGTCGTCTACTATTTCATTCACAGACTGAAATTCGTGCTCCGTGATAATGGATAAAAGTACACAGAAAAATCCCAAATTATTATAGTAAACATCTTTATTTATTCTAATCATTATTTAATAAAAACGGTCATTAATTATTTAAAACTATTAAATAAAATTAAATCAATTGTCAGCGCTCGATCCCAAGTAAAATATAAAAAAATGTTAAAATTTAACAAGTAGCTCCTAAATACATTTTTAATAAGCCTATAATTTATTTAACTCATTTCCGGATCACCGTTTATTTTAAAATCTTATAAGTTTGTATTTAACTCGCTTAATATCAATCGGAATATCAAACGAGTATTACAATCATTTAATATTTATTTTTAATATACTTCATTTATATATAGATATGTTTTAAATAATAATTATTATAATATTCTATTATTATTTTATTATACATAATCAATTTTAATAACAATAACATATAATATTTTAAATTATATTTCCAATTACCATTTATATATATACACACAAATCTATTTACAATTAATTGTTCGTGAATCGTCGAAACTGGTTGAGGTTAAATGAGTGTAATGAAAAGAGTTCAACAAATTTGAGACTCAGGATAACAGAATTTGCTTATCGTGTCAGAATTATGAAATCATTTATAGATTTAAGTTTAAAATAAGTCAAAATTTAAAATAAGTCAAAATTTTCCGGGTCATTACATTACCTACCCGTTAAAGAAATTTCGTCCCGAAATCTGAGTGGTGACAGTTGGAATTGAAATCAAGAATGTTTTAGTACCAGATTTGAACTCAGATTCCCAATAGAAAGGTTTTAGTCGTCTAAGAATGTTTCATCGAAAAAGAAAATGATAAGATTAAATATTTTCTTCGAGATTGATACGCAGATATTTTTATAAATGCCCTTCTCGGGTTGAGTTCGGTTTCATGATGAATACGAGTCAAGTAACATGGTTCGTGGTGACAGTAAGGTTGATCAAGCATTACTATCATCACAATCCATTAGAACTTCCGCATGACTTATCATAATATAACCATGTTGATCATGCGTTATTATATTACATTAACTCATGCTTTCATTCCGATATTACTCCAGAATATCAAAGGATTTAAAACTTCAGGGTTTCACAGAAATTTAGAATTCAAAAAAATTTTCGATACAATGTACTAAGGATAGAACGAAGGCGAAAATAATTACGAATGAGAAAAATAAAACCTTCAGAACGTTGAGGATATTTCAATTAAGGAAGATATAACGATATCAACTATATGAGAAATGAGGAAAGGAGATTTCAAACTTTCTTCGAGCTTTTCCAACGTACCATTCTTTTATTATATAACTTCTGTCTTCTAAGACCATCAATCGTTTATACTGCTTCATCAGTATTCTCAAAGCAAACGAATTCAAAGCACTAGCTTGCAGTTCGGAGTATTTCAAAATTTAATACAATTATATTCATATAATATTTTCAATTACGTGTGATGATTTAAGTTGTCCAGTTAAAAGTCCAATGTTAGTAGTCCAATAGTCCAATATATAATCCTAGAATTAATCAAGAAGTATTGTATAACTATTGTCTTAACTAACCAAAGATTATATTATATAGTCTCAGGTTTAACCAAAACTAGTATATTATAAGGAAATAGTCATAACGGATATAGGAACAGTTAGCTAGGATATTGTTAGCGTGGATTCTTAGTAAAATTTTACGTAGTTAATTTGTTTGTTTCTAACAAATTTTATTTTGTCCATAATTATAAATCGGTTTTAGTGATTACCAGTTATATACTCCGAATAAGATAGCTAGTGTAAAACTGTCGTGAACTTCGAACGGCATGAACAAAGTTTCCTGGTTTGCATGAATAGATGTATCTTCTGAAAATTTTTGGGTACTTCAAAATGGAAGTGTAAAAATCAGGAAGTATTAGAATAGTAACCTTGAAGGATTTGTAACATGGCAAAGGTAGAGATCATAGATAACGATTGTTAAACCGTTGATGAAAGATGTATAGGATACATATGTGAATTAAATATGGTAAAAGCCTTTTAAAGCTTCTTTTATCTTTCTCGGGTATTACCTACCCGTTAAAAATTCACACGTCATAGCTAATATGAAAAGAATTTTATTACGATCTCGAGATTTACATAAATATATATACATATATCTTTAAATCGTAAACTGAAAATAATGAATTATTATTCCAAAACTCATCATTCTCGGTACCCTTCGGTGCCTGCGGTGCTTACGGAGCTCGTGGTGATTGCAGTGCTGGGGATGATGCTGGTGCTAGTGGTGTTGATGATGCTGTTGGTATGGCTTGTGGTACCTGTGTAGTAAATGTGAGCCTAGCTTCCAAATTGAACAGCGTCACCTCCAGGGTTTCTACTTTACTCTCGAGTCTATGAATTAGTTCTACCCATTCTTCTGTAAGGTTTGTCGATTCTTGATATTTAGTTCGAAGTGTCCTAAGTTCTTCTAAAAATCCTACCTGACTAGCATTCGGGAGTTGAGGACGAATACAATCTTTAACTACATCGAGTCGACCTTCGAGGCAGAAAATCCTTGCGAAAAGAGTGAAAACGGTATTACGAACAGGTTCGCCGGTAAGCTGATCGAGTACTCCGACGTTAGGCGGTAAGTTCGGCTCGTGATATGGAGTACCTTCTTCATTTCTCCATAGGGTAAGTATTTCACGAACCCATCCCCATTTTCTAAAGAAATAACGGTAGTTGATCGGTTGGTGCGCTCCCGTCACGCTGTCTTCGGAGCTGGAGGAACTTGGTCTATTTGAAGAGGCCATCTTATACGATCACAGAAAGTTATGAAATGATTCTTGATATGAATTGAGGGCTGGATAACGGATGATCTCTCCGTCTTCTCGAATACATACATATATATATATATATATATATATATATATATATATATATATATATATATATATATATATATATATATATATATATATATATATATATATATATATATATATATATATATATATATATATATATATATATATATATATATAGCAAAAAGATTCCGTAATTTACGGAGGGAATTTCGAAAAGCGCCAAATAAGATCCACTGTAATAGATACGGTAGGATACGATTTATCTATACACTGTGTATGCAATAAATGCAAAAACATGCGTCAAGACTTAAGATTGATAAATAATTAATTTTCGACAATGAATGATAAGCAAAACTTTTGACATGCAGACATGGCCGAAGTCCAGACTCACTAATGCATCCTAACAACTATCAGTTAGACACACTAGTGCAAGACCTGGTTCGCTAAGACCACCGCTGTGATACCAACTGTCATGACCCGTCAAAATCTACCTGGACGAATACATCAACATCTGGTCCCATTGCGAGGTACTGACCTCTATATGATATGTTTTACAAACCTTACATTCTTTTTAAAAGACAAACTTTCATTTCAACAAAAGTTTACAAATATGCATACCAATGATATTATCATGTTTCTTAAATATAAATGACTAATCTGTCATTTATCTAATAACAATCTTTTTGAACTCAAATGATTTGAATTCAACGTCTTTTGAAATATGCCATGAACGACTCCAAGTAATATCTTTAAAATGAGCAAATGCACAGCGAAAGATTTCTTTAATACCTGAGAATAAACATGCTTAAAAGTGTCAACCAAAAGGTTAGTGAGTTCATAGGTTTATCATACCAATCATTTCAATATTTTAATAGACCACAAGATTTCATTTTTCATAAATAACATACAGGCATATAGCAATCTGTATAAAAATCATTCATATGATGAACACCTGGTAGCCGACATTAACATAATACATATAGAATATCCCCAGCATACCGGCACTCGCAATCAGTATGCTATATATCGGCAATCTCAATCAGTATATATAAATACAAGCATAAAGCAATCTGTATATAAATCGAAATACTAAAGCAGTTCAAATTCTCTAACTGGGGCGTGTCAATGCCCATAGATCTATATTTAGGTTTCGCGTCAATCAGTGGCGTTCACTAATTCTTAGGTTACCTGAATAAAGGGGCAATATTCGGTATAATAATCTAACCATAGAATGTAGTTTCAAGTACTCGTGTCTATTTTGTAAAACATTTATAAAAGCAGCGCATGTATTCTTAGCCTAAAAATATATATAAAAAGGGAGTAATGAAACTCACGATGCGATATTTTTAGTAAAAATATGCATACGACAGAACTGAACAATGCAGGGTTGGCCTAGGATTCACGAACCAATATCATATATATATATATATATATATATATATATATATATATATATATATATATATATATATATATATATATATATATATATATATATATATATATATATATTAACACATATAATTGTAATCGAACAAATTTATATATTATTAGTGATATAAATGTTATCTTAATAAATTATACATTTTGTTAATAAATTAATTAATATATTTAATTTATATGCTTTTACTAAATAATTAATATTTATTATAAGAATATTAATATAGTTTTTGTTAAATATATTTTTATATAATTAATTTTTATTGTAATAATAATAATATTAATAGTAATATTGATAATAATAATATAGTTATAATAATAATGATACTAGTAGTAAAAAGAATAATAATAATAATGTTAAAAATTATAATATTAATGTTAGAAATAATAATAGTGATAATAAAAATAATAATGATAAAAATAATGATAATTCTATTAATAATAATAATGATAGTTTTAAAGATATTTAAAATGATATTTTTAGTAAAAATGATAATTTTAATAATAATGATGATGATAATAATAATAATAATAATAGTAATAATAAAAATGATAATAATAATAATAATAATAATTCTAATAATGATACTTATATTGATAATAATAATAATTATACTTATATTAATAATAATAATAATAATAATAATAATAATAATAATAATAATAATAATAATAATAATAATAATAATAATAATAATTATAATAAGAATAATAGTAAATAATAATACTACCTTAAAAGATAACAATTATGTCACAGGCCGGGCTCGTACCCGCGACCTCTCGTTCAACAAACACACACGCTCAACCAATGGACTGCACTTTCGTTTTTGGAATTAAAGCCCACATTTAATGTTTTAACATGTTGATATATAAAGCCCAATTCAAAACCCACTCGATCAAGAAGCCCGCTCTAGATAATGGCCTAGTTCAATTTATTAATAAGCCCAATAGGCCCAAGCTTTCACACAGCCCAAAAGCTTCTATTGTTAAATTAAATTTTTTTTTGGCAGTGGCCTAGATTCGAACACAGGACCTCCTGTTCAAGTTAAACATTCCAAGACCACTGCTCTGCCACTTCTTTTCTGTTATAACTCGATCATAAAATTTATTTAAGCACTAACTTTGTATTCTTCTCTTCATAAACCAAAACCCATAACTATTCATCATCATCTTCTTTCTACATAACTAACATCATCATCATCTTCAACCTATATCATCTTCATCTCCATTAATATCATCATTTTCATCGGTCATC
Source organism: Rutidosis leptorrhynchoides (assembly GCF_046630445.1). Classification (NCBI taxonomy): domain Eukaryota; kingdom Viridiplantae; phylum Streptophyta; class Magnoliopsida; order Asterales; family Asteraceae; genus Rutidosis; species Rutidosis leptorrhynchoides. Next base: position 475,153,570 of record NC_092334.1, on the reverse strand, counting down.
ATCATTATCATAAAAATCATTATCGTGACTATTATGTATCTTTAATATTATTATCGAATTATCCGTATCATACACATATCATCATCATCATCATTACCACTTATCATCATTGTTACCATAACCTTATTATCATTATTCATTATCATCATCATCATTAATATCGTGATATTTTCATCATCATTAAAAAAGGGTTTCGATGGTTGTTCTTGGGTTTGTGTTTTGGTTCGTTAAACAGAAACATGAGTAGCTGAAACAGAAACATTAAGCTTGTTTTAGCAATAGTTTTATCTAAGTAAATGATGGTTTGAGGTTGTTCGAACAGAAGGCCAAAGAGAAATGATAATCACGCAATAAAAGTATACGATGATGATATTTGTTGTAACCAAAACAGTAACGGGATTGAGGATGATGGTGTTTTGTTGTGATCGTACATGAAAAGTGGATGCAGCAGCGAGAACAACACAGAAACAAACAGTGGTGGAGACGGGCTGTGGTTTGAACATAAACAAAAAAGAAATTGGCGTTTGCTTGGCTATGGTGGTGAGTTGGTTCTTGGACTAGAATAAAGAGAGAGAGAGAATAGATGGTGGTCATCAATGAAACAGAAAACATGGCAATAGCAGTGGTGGACGATGGTAGATCTAATGAAGGTGGTTCTCGGTTTGGGTTTAGCAAACGAACATGGAAAAAAATGGTTTGATGGTGGTTGGGTTGTATGGTGTATGTAGCCGGTGAGGGTGTTGTCGAGTTTGTAGGATGGTGGTGGCGGTTTTGTAATCATGCCCCATCATAGTTTGGTTCATCGATTAACCGAAAGAAATAAAAGAAAGAGTAATAATTTTCAATTTGGAAGTGGTGATCATATATCCATATGTCTGCATATATATAACATGTAAAATATATAATTATATATAGATCAAAGAAAGATGGTGGAAGCTTAAAGCCAAAAACAGTGCCAAAGTAATAATAATTTCACTTATACTGTGTTTATGGGTTTGTTCAAATAATTCACCAAGTGGTGATTGAGTTGTCGAAGTAATCACAAGAAGTAAGGAAGTATGAGTGTGTGGCTTTAAGTTATGCATATGTATATGTATTATATATAAAATCAGTGGAAGACAATGAACCTCAATCAAGCACAGAAATCTCAAGAATCACTCAATTAGGCACAGTGGCAATATAATATAATAATGATTATAATATAATATAAAATTGAAACGTGTGATTAAGTTAGCCATCGTCTACTATTTCATTCACGGACTGAAATTCGTGCTTCGTTGATAATCGATAAAAGTACACAGAAAAATCCCAAATTATTATATTAAACATCTTTATTTATTCTAATCATTATTTAATAAAAACGGTCATTAATTGTTTAAAACTATTAAATAAAATTAATTCAACTGTCCGCGCTCGATCCCAGGTAAAATATAAAAAAATGTTAAAATTTAACAAGTAGCTCCTAAATACATTTTTAATAAGCCTATAATTTATTTAACTCATTTCCGAATCACCGTTTATTTTAAATTCTTATAAGTTTGTATTTAACTCGCTTAATATCAATTGGAATATCAAACGAGTATTACAATCATTTAATATTGATTTTTTATATACTTTATTTATATATAGATATGTTTTAAATAATAATTATTATAATATTCTATTTTTATTTTATTATACATAATCAATTTTAATAACAACAACATATAATATTTTAAATTATATTTCCAATTACCATTTATATGTATATATATATATATATATATATATACACACAAATCTATTTACAATTAATTGTTCGTGAATCGTCGAAACTGGTCGAGGTTAAATGAGTGTAATGAAAAGAGTTCAACAATTTTGAGACTCAGGATAACAGACTTTGCTTATCGTGTCAGAATTATGAAATCATTTATTGATTTAAGTTTAAAATAAGTCAAAATTTAAAATAAGTCAAAATTTTTCGGGTCATTACAGTACCTTCCCGTTAAAGATATTTCATCCCGAAATTTGAATGGTGACAGTTGGAATTGAAATCGAGAATGTTTTAGTACCAGATTTGAACTCAGATTCCCAATAGAAAGGTTTTAGTCGTCTAAGAATGTTTCATCGAAAAAGAAAATGATAAGATTAAATATTTTCTTCGAGATTGATACACATATAGTTTTATAAATGCCCTTCTCGGGTTGTGTTCGGTTTCATGATGAATACGAGTCAAGTAACATGGTTCGTGGTGACAGTAAGGTTGATCAAGCATTACTATCATCACAATCCATTAGAACTTCCGCATGACTTATCATAATATAACCACGTTAATCAGGCGTCATTATATTACATTAACTCATGCTTTCATTCTGATATTACTCCAGAATATCAAAGGATAAAACTTCAGGGTTTCACAGAAATTTAGAATTCAAAACAATTTTCGATACGATGTACTAAGGATAGAACGAAGGGGAAAATAATTAAGAATGAGAATAATAAAACCTTCAGAACATTGAGGATATTTCAATTAAGGAAGATATAATGATATCAACTATATGAGAAATGAGGAAGGAGATTTCAAACTTTTTTCGAGCTTTTCCAACGTACCATTCTTTTATTATCGAACTTCTGTCTTCCAAGACCTTCAAACGTTTATACTACTTCATCAGTATTCTCAAAGCAAATGAATTTAATGCCCTAGCTTGCAGTTCGTAGTATTTTAAAATTTAATACAATTATATTCATATAATATTTTCAATTACGTGTGATGATTTAAATTGTCCAGTTAGAAGTACAATGTTAGTAGTCCAATAGTCCAATATATAATCTTAGAATTAATCAAGGCGTATTGTATAACTATTGTCTTAACTAACCAAAGATTATATTATATTGTCTCAGGTTTAACCAAAACTAGTATATTACAAGGAAATAGTCATAACGGATATATGAACAGCTAGCTAGGATATTGTTAGCGTGGATTCTTAGTAAAATTTTACGTAGTTAATTAGTTTGTTTCTAACAAATTTTATTTTGTCCATAATTATAAATCGGTTTTAGTGATTACCAGTTATATACTCCGAATAAGATAGCTAGTGTAGAACTGTCGTGAACTTCGAACGGCATGAACAAAGTTTCCTGGTTTGCATGAATAGATGTATCTTCTGAAAATTTTCGGGTACTTCAAAATGGAAGTGTAAAAATCAGGAAGTATTAGAATAGTAACCTTGAAGGATTTGTAACATGACGAAGGTAGAGATCATAGATAACGATTGTTAAACCGTTGATGAAAGATGTATAGGATTGCATATGTGAATTAAATATGATAAAATCCTTTTAAAGCTTCTTTTATCTTTCTCGGGTATTACCTACCCGTTAAAAATTCACACGTCATAGCTAATATGAAAAGAATTTTATTACGATCTCGAGATATACATAAATATATATACATATATCTTTAAATCGTAAACTGAAAATAATGAATTATTATTCCATGACTCATCATTCTCGGTACCCTTCGGTGCCTGCGGTGCTTACGGAGCTTGTGGTGATTGTAGTGCTGGGGATGATGCTGGTGCTAGTGGTGTTGATAATGCTGTTGTTACGGCTTGTGGTACCTATGTAGTAAATGCGAGCCTAGCTTCCAAATTGAACAGCGTCACCTCCAGGGTTTCTACTTTACTCTCGAGTCTATGAATTAGTTCTACCCATTCTTCCGTAAGGTTTGTCGATTCTTGATATTTAGTTCGAATTGTCCTAAGTTCTTCTAATAATCCTACCTGATTAGCATTCGGGAGTAGAGGACGAATAGAATCTTTAACTACATCGAGTCGACCTTCGAGGCGGAAAATCCTTACGAAAAGAGTGAAAACGGTATTGCGAACAGGTTCGCTGGTAAGCGGATCGAGTACTCTGACGTTAGGCGGTAAGTTCGGCTAGTGATATGGAGTACCTTCTTCATTTCTCCATAGGGTAAGTATTTCACAAACCCATCCCCATTTTCTAAAGAAATCACGGTAGTTGATCGGTTGGTGCGCTCGCGCCACGCTGTCTTCGGAGCTGGAGGAACTTGGTCTATTTGAAGAGGCCATCTTACGCGATCACAGAAAGTTATGAAATGATTCTTGATATGAATTGAGGGCTGGATAACGGATGATCTCTCAGTCTTCTCGAATATATATATATATATATATATATATATATATATATATATATATATATATATATATATATATATATATATATATATATATATATATATATACACATATATATATGTATATATATGTATATATATATATATATACACATATATATATATATATATATATGTATATATATATATATATATATATATATAGCAAAAAGATTCCGTAATTTACAGAGGGAATTTCAAAAAGCGCCAAATAAGATCCACTGTAATAGATACGATAGGATACGATTTGTCTATACACTGTGTATGTAATAAATGCAAAAACATGCGTCAAGACTTAAGATTGATAAACAATTAATTTTCGACAACGAATGATAAGCAAAACTTTTGACATGCAGACATGGCCGAAGTCCAGACTCACTAATGCATCCTAACAACTATCAGTTAGACACACTAGTGCAAGACCTGGTTCGCTAAGACCACCGCTCTGATACCAACTGTCCTGACCCGTCAAAATCCACCTGGACGAATACATCAACATCTGGTCCCATTGCGAGGTACTGACCTCTATATGATACGTTTTACAAACATTGCATTCTTTTTAAAAGACAAACTTTCATTTCAATGAAAGTTTACAAATATGCATACCAATGATATTATCATGTTTCTTAAATATAAATGACTAATCTGTCATTTATCTAATAACAATATTTTTGAACTCAAATGATTTGAATGCAACGTCTTTTGAAATATGCCATGAACGACTCCAAGTAATATCTTTAAAATGAGCAAATGCATAGCGAAAGATTTCTTTAATACCTGAGAATAAACATGCTTAAAAGTGTCAACCAAAAGTTTGGTGAGTTCATAGGTTTATCATTGTGATGACCCAGAAATTTCGACTAAATTTAAACTTAATCTTTGTATGATTAACATTTTCGACACGATAAACAAAGTCTGTAAAACTGAATCTCAAAATTTTTGAACTATTCAAGTACCCTTCGATTTTCTCAACGATTCGCGAACAATTATATGTAAATAGATACATATATATACTATAACTTGAAAACGTAACAAAGTTTTAATTGCATAATACCGTACATTAAACTTATTGGTTTATATATCTAATTAAATATATATGATTTCAAGTTATTTAGTAAACGATAGTAACATTCGATTATTGATTTGATTGATATTTAGATAAGTTAACTAAAACGTTTAAGATGAACCAGTAAAACACTAATTTGATAAAGTATTTTCAAATTGCTACAGTACCCAAAATGCTACAGTGTTTTTGAAAATTACTATTTGCTACAGTGAAATTGACTTTGCTACAGTGAATTGCTACAGTAAAAATTGACTTTGCTACAGTAACTTTGCTACAGTGGTATATTTTATGGATGATTTAAGACTATATTTTGACAAAGGTACGATTCACGAAACGTAAAGTACAAGTTTTCTCAGCGTACGAAAGGGCGTTCGAAAAACCGGAACCGGGACATAAGTCGAGTGACAACGTACGACTTATCGGAACAAAAATTACAAGTCAACTATGCACGTGAATTTAATATAATATATAATTAATTAATTTAAATTATATATATTATATTTATATTTATTTTATATTATGTCGACAAGCTAGGAGCCAAAACAATGTGAGCTGTCCCTGGTCCTCATGCGAGTCGCATGGCCAGAAGGCCATTTCCATGCGAGTCGCATGACTCCAGATTCCAGGCCAGGTACTATAAATTCAGACGTTTTGTTCGAATGAAAAATCAAACACACATACACAAATATATATTACTCCGTATAATATTTATTATTATTATTATTATTATTATTATTATTATTATTATTATTATTATTATTATTATTATTATTAAGATTATTATTAATCTTATTAATCTTATTATTAGTATTATTATTTTTGCGATACAAAAATAATAATGTACATAAAATATTACGACGGAGTACTGTCCAAGTAATTTTCAAAACGAGTTTTCGAGCGAGCTAGAGCTAAGGAAAATATGGGTTATTGCCAAGGAGGTTATGGGTAATGTTCGGGGGTATTTTTGTGAATCAAACCTCGTGTTTATTATCTCCGATGCGTCTACATGCTTTCCTACAATATTGTATATCAATATTAAACAGTGAGTTTCATTTGATCCCTTTTTATACATATTTTCGGGCTGAGAATACATGCGCAGTTTTATAAACTGTTTTACTAAATGGATACAAATACTAAAACTGATTTTGTGTGAGTTTCATTTGATCCCTTTTTATACATATTTTCGGGCTGAGAATACATGCGCAGTTTTATAAACTGTTTTACTAAATGGATACAAATACTAAAACTGATTTTGTGTGAGTTTCATATGATCCCTTTTTCAAATTATATTTTTGGGCTGAGAATACATGCAAATGCTTTATTAACCGATATACAATATTTATATGCGTGAGTTTCATATGATCCCTGTTACTCAATACATTTTTGGGCTGAGAATACATGCACTTTATTTTAAACGCAATGGATACAAGTACATACTAAATTCTACACCGAGTTTGAACCGAAAATCCCTTAGCTTTGGTAACTAGTAACCGCCGGTTATAAGAACTGGTGGGCGCGAGTAGTTATATATGGATCCATAGGGCTTGACATCCCCGTCCGAGCTAGAGCGCTAGCCTTTTAACGGACGTATGCTATTTGAGAAGCGTACACGTTGGTTTGCGTGTATTATTAAGATGATTATACAAAGGGTACGAATTATATATACGTTAAAGTTTAGTTACCAGGGTGCTCAACTTTGTAGAACCGATTGATAAACGTTTCGGATGAAACAACTGAAATCTTGTGATCCCCCTTTTATGTAAAACCTATTGATAAATGTTTTGAATAAAACAACTGAACTTTTGTAATCCACATTGATATACGGATTATGTGTAATATTAAAACTATGAACTCACCAACCTTTGTGTTGACACTTGAAGCATGTTTATTCTCAGGTTTCCTAGAAGTCTTCCGCTGTTTGCTTAGATGTTAGACAAGCTATGTGCATGGAGTCTTGCATGACATATTTTTCAAGGAAACGTTGCATTCACCAAATCATCACCATGTATCTTATTTTGACTGCATTGTCAATGGAAGTACTGTTGTAAACTATTATTTATGGTGATTGTCTATATGTAGAAATCATTAGATGTCGAAAACCTTTGATTTAAATATTCATTTATGGTGTGCCTTTTCAAAAGAATGCAATGTTTACAAAACGTATCATAGAGGTCAAATACCTCGCAATGAAATCAATGAATGACGTGTTCATCCATATGGATTTGGACCGATCGTCACAATCATACCAATCATTTCAATATTTTAATAGACCACAAGATTTCATTTTTCATAAATAACATACAGGCATATAGCAATCTGTATAAAAATCATTCATATGATGAACACCTGGTAGCCGACATTAACATAATGCATATAGAATATCCCCAGCATACCGGCACTCGCAATCAGTATGCTATATACCGGCAATCTCAATCAGTATATATAAATACAAGCATAAAGCAATCTGTATATAAATCGAAGTACTAAAGCAGTTCAAATTCTCTAACTGGGGCGTGTCAATGCCCATAGATCTATCTTTAGGATTCGCATCAATCAGTGGCGTTCACTAATTCTTAGGTTACCAGACTAAAGGGGCGATATTCGGTATAATAATCCAACCATAGAATGTAGTTTCAACTACTCGTGTCTATTTTGTAAAACATTTATAAAAGCAGCGCATGTATACTCAGCCCAATATACATATAAAAAGGGAGCAATGAAACTCACGATACGATATTTTGTAGTAAAAATATGCATACGACAGAACTGAACAATGCAGGGTTGGCCTCGGATTCACGAACCTATATCATTTATATATATATATATATATATATATATATATATATATATATTAACACATATAATTGTAATCGAAAAAATTAATATATTATTAGTGATATAAATGTTATCTTAATAAATTATACGTTTTGTTAATAACTTAATTAATATATTTATTTTATATGCTTTTACTAAATAATTAATAATTAATATTTATTATAAGAATATTAATATAGTTTTTGTTAAATATATTTTTATATAACTAATTTTTATTGTAATATTAATATTAATATTAATATTAATATTGATAATAATAATAATATAGTTATAATAATAATGATACTAGTAGTAGTAGTAGTAATAATAATAATAATAATAATAATAATAATAATAATAATAATAATAATAATAATAATAATAATAATGTTAAAAATAATAATATTAATGTTAGAAATAATAATAAGGATAATAAAAATAATAATGATAAAAATAATGATAATTCTAATAATAATAATAATGATAGTTTTATTGATATTTAAAAATGATAGTTTTAGTAAAAATTATAATTTTTATAATAATGATACTTTTTAATAATAAAATGTTAATAATAATAATAATAATAATAATAATAATAATAACTATAATAATAATAATAATAATAATAATAATAATAATAATAATAATAATAATAATAATAATAATAATAATAATGATGATAATAATAATAATTCTAATAATGATACTTATATTGATAATAATAATAATAATAATAATAATTAGACTTATATTAATAATAATAATAATAACAACAACAATAATAATAATAATAATAATAATAATAATAATAATAATAATAATAATAAGAATAATAGTAAATAATAATACTACCTTAAAAAGATAATAATTATGTCACAGGTCAGGCTCGAACCCGCGACCTCTCGTTCAACAAACACACACGCTTAACCAATGGACTGCACTTTCATTTTTGGAATTAAAGCCCACGTTTAAGATTTTAACATGTTGATATATAAGGCCCAAATCAAAACCCACTCGATCAAGAAGCCTGGTCTAGATAATGGCCTAGTTCAATTTATTAATAAGCCCAACATGCCCAAGCTTTCACACAGCCCAGCACCTTCTATTGTTATATTAAATATTTTTTGCAGTGGCCTAGATTCGAACACAAGACCTCCTGTTCAAGTCAAACATTCCAAGACCACTGCTCTGCCACTTTTTCTGTTATAACTCGATCATAAAATTTATTTACCCACTAACTCTGTATTCTTCCTCTTCATAAACCAAAACCCATAACTATTCATCATCATCTTCTTTCTACATAACTAACATCATCATCATCTTCAACCTATATCATCTTCATCTCCATTAATATCACCATCTTCATCAGTCATCATCATTATCATAAAAATCATTATCGTAACTATTATGTATCTTTAATATTATTATCGAATTATCCGTATCATACACATATCATCATCATTACCACTTATCATCATTGTTACCATAACCTTATTATCATTATTCGTTATCATCATCATCATCATCAATATCATGATCTTTTCATCAAGTTATCATAAAAAAGGGTTTCGATGGTTGTTCCTGGGTTTGTGTTTTGGTTTGTTAAACAAAAACATGAGTAGCTAAAACAGAAACATTAAGCTTGTTGTAGCAATAGTTCGATCCAAGTAAATGATGGTTTGAGGTTGTTCGAATAGAAGGCCAAAGAGAAATGATAATCACACAATAAAAGTTTACGATGATGATAATTGTTGTAACCAAAACAGTAATGGGATTGAGGATGATGGTGTTTTGTTGTGATCGTACAGAAAAATGGATGCAGCAGCGAGAAAAACACAGAAACAAACAGTGGTGGAGACGGGCTGTGGTTTGGACATAAATAGAAAATAAATTGGCGGTTTCTTGGCTATGGTGGTGAGTTGGTTCTTGGACTAGAATAAAAGAGAGAGAGTGTAGAAGGTGGTCATCAATGAAACAAAAAACATAGCAATAGCAGTGGTGGACGATGGTTGATCTAATGAAGGTGGTTCTCGGTTTAGGTTTAGCAAACGAACAGGAAACAAAATGGTTTGATGGTGGTTGGGTTGTATGGTGTATGTAGCCGGTGAGGGTGTTGTCGAGTTTGGAGGATGGTGGTGGCGGTTTTGTAATCGTGCCCCATCATAGTTTGGTTCATCGATTAACTGAAAGAAATAAAATAAAGAGTAATAATTTTCAATTTGGAAGTGGTGATCATATATCTATATGTCTGTATATATATATAACATGTAAAATATATAATTATATATATAGATCAAAGAAAGATGGTGGAAGCTTAAAGCTAAAAACAGTGCCAAAGTAATAATAATTTCACTTATACTGTGTTTGTGGGTTTGTTCAAATAATTCACCAAGTGATGATTGAGTTGTCGAAGTAATCACAAGAAGGAAGAAAGTATGAGTGTGTGGCTTTAAGTTATGCATATGTATATGTATTATATATAAAATCAGTGGAAGACAATGAACCTCAATCAAGCACAGAAATCTCAAGAATCACTCAATTAGGCACAGTGGTAATATAATATAAAATTAAAACGTGTGATTAAGTTAGCCGTCATCTACTATTTCATTCACGGACTGAAATTCGTGCTCCGTTGATAATGGATAAAAGTACACAGAAAAATCCCAAATTTTTATATTAAAAATCTTTATTTATTCTAATCATTATTTAATAAAAACGGTCATTAATTGTTAAAAACTATTAAATAAAAATTAAATCACCTGTCCGCGCTCGATCACAGGTAAAATATATAAAAATGTTAAAATTTAACAAGTAGCTCCTAAATACATTTTTAATAAGCCTATAATTTATTTAACTCATTTTCGGATCACCGTTTATTTTAAAAAAATATAAGTTTGTATTTAACTCGCTTAATATCAATCGGAATATCAAACGAGTGTTACAATCATTTAATATTTATTTTTAATATACTTTATTTATATATAGATATGTTTTAAATAATAATTATTATAATATTCTATTTTTATTTTATTTTACATAATCAATTTTAATAACAACAACATATAATATTTTAAATACACACAAATCTATTTACAATTAATTATTCGTGAATCGTCAAAACTGGTCGAGGTTAAATGAATGTAATGAAAACAGTTCAAAAATTTTGAGACTCAGGATAACAGACTTTGCTTATCGTGTCAGAATTATGAAATCATTTATAGATTTAAGTTTAAAATAAGTCAATTTTCTGGCTCGTTACAGTACCTACCCGTTAAAGAAATTTCATCCCAAAATTTGAGTGGTGATAGTTGGAATTGAAATCGAGAATGTTTTAGTACCATATTTGAACTCTGATTCCCAATAGAAAGGTTTTAGTCATCTAAGAATGTTTCATCGAAAAAGAAAATGATAAGATTAAAGATTTTCTTCGAGATTGATACACAGATAGTTTTATAAATGCCCTTCTCGGATTGAGTTCGGTTTCATGATGAATACGAGTCAAGTAACATGGTTCGTGGTGACAGTAAGGTTGATCAAGCATTACTATCATCACAATCCATTAGAACTTCCGCATGACTTATCATAATATAACCACGTTGATCAGGCGTCATTATATTACATTAACTCATACTTTCATTCCGATATTACTCCAGAATATCAAAGGATTTAAAATTTTCAGGGTTTCACTGTAATTTAGAATTCAAAACAGTTTTTGATACGATGTACTAAGGATAGAACGAAGGCGAAAATAATTACAAATGAGAATAATAAAACCTTCAGAATGTTGAGGATATTACAATTAAGGAAGATATAACGATATCAACTATATGAGAAATGAGGAAAGGAGATTTCAAACTTTTTTCGAGCTTTTCCAACGTACCATTCTTTTATTATCGAACTTCTATCTTCTAAGACCTTCAATCATTTATACTGCTTCATCAGTATTCTCAAAGCAAACGAATTCAAAGCACTAGCTTGCAGTTCGGAGTATTTCAAAATTTAATACAATTATATTCATATAATATTTTCAATTACGTGTGATGATTTAAGTTTTCCAGTTAGTAGTCCAATGTTAGTAGTCCAATAGTCCAATATATAATCCTAGAATTAATCAAGACGTCTTGTATAAATGTTGTCTTAACTAACCAAAGATTATATTATATTGTCTCAGGTTTAACCAAGACTAGTATATTACAAGGAAATAGTCATAACGGATATAGGAACAGTTAGCTAGGATATTGTTAGTGTGGATTCTTAGTAAAATTTTACATAGTTAATTAGTTTGTTTCTAACAAATTTTATTTTGTCCATAATTATAAATCGGTTTTAGTGATTACCAGTTATATACTCCGAATAAGATAGCTAGTGTAGAATTATCGTGAACTTCGAACGGCACGAACAAAGTTTCCTGGTTTGCATGAATAGATGTATCTTCTGAAAATTTTCGGGTACTTCAAAATGGAAGTGTAAAAATCAGGAAGTATTAGAATAGTAACCTTGAAGGATTTGTAACATGACGAAGGTAGAGATGTTGATGAAAGATGAGCAGTATCGTCCCAGAAACGAGGTCAATAAGCTCAAAGTAGAGCTTAAAGGATTTCGAACACAAGGTTTCGACATTACCACATACGAACGAAGATTCACGGAGTTGTGTTTATTGTGCCCAAGAGCGTTCGAAGATGAAGAGGAGAAAATCGACGCATTTGTAAAAGGGTTACCAGAAAGGATCCAAGAAGATATAAGTTCACACGAGCCTGCCTCCATACAAAAGGCGAGTCGAATAGCTCATAAACTCATAAATCAGATTGAGGAAAGAGTTAAAGAGCAGGCGGCCGAAGAAGCCAACACGAAACAAATCAAGAGAAAGTAGGAAGAAACCAGTGACAAGGGTCACAATTTTAACAATCAACACAACAATCACAACTACAATCGCACCAATTTTCGCAACAACAAACGCAACAACTACCACCCCAGCAACAACTTCAACAACCGTTTCAACAACAATAACAACCGCAACAACAACAATCCCAGCAATAACAACAAGAGGCAGAAACCATGTCAGAGGTGTGAAGGATACCATCCGACTGGGCTCTGTACAGCAGTGTGTACTAAGTGTAAAAGAAAGGGCCATGGTGCGATAAAGTGCGAAATCTACGGATCAATGGCTAAGGGAACAAATAATGCCAGAACAAGTTATGCTGACATTACCTGTTTCGGATGCGGGAAGAAGGGCCATTACAAAAATGCGTGTCCAAATCAGGGGGATAATAATGGGCAAGGCCGAGGAAGAGTCTTCAACATTAATGCGGTTGAAGCGCAGGAAGACCCGAAGCTTGTTACGGGTACGTTTCTTATTGACAATACATCTGCCTATGTTTTATTTGATTCGGGTGCGGATAGAAGCTATATGAGTAAGGATTTCTGTGCTAAAATAAGTTGACAATTGACGCCTTTGGATAATAAATTTTTACACGAATTAGCAAACGGTAAATTAATTACAGCAGATAAGTAATGTTGATAGTGCTCCAAATGAACATATATTTAGGCGCAATATCCTTCCAATATGTAAAGTTTTCAGTTGCAATTGTTCTATTTTCAAGTAATATTCATTTAAATAAATAAGTGCGAAGACAAAAGAAGAAAATGACGATTTGAAGATGCAAATGACCAAAAAGCTAAAAAGTACAAAGTACAATTCAAGTGGTTCAATTTATTGATGAGAAACGTCTCAAAATTACAAAAGTACAAGCCGCAAAACGCAAAGTACAAGATATTAAATTATACGAAAAGGCGTTCGAAAATCCGGAACCGAGACATGAACCAACTTTCAACGCTCGACGCAACGGAGCTGAAAGTACAAGTCAACTATGCATAAGAATATAATATAATATTTAAATAATTCATAATAAGAATAATAATAAATAATAAAAAGTTGTTAATTGAGCATAGTTAAAGGGTCATAAGTGAAAATTTCAAATCAATAATTCGCAACGAGATATTATTGATTCAACTTTGAATGGTAGCCAGCTAACATTCCACCTACAACAGTATCAATCATTTGTCTATAAAAGCAAGGCACGGAGTAATGAAGAAACTACACCTTTTTCTTTTCCTTTCTCATATCATATACGATATATATATATATATATATATATATATATATATATATATATATATATATATATATATATATATATATATATATATATATATATATAAAATTTTAATTTAAGTTTAATAATAATTGGGTTATTGTAAGAATGTTTTACGGGTTTTAAATTGAAACTCTGTCCGTGTAACGCTACGCTATAAATAATCATTGTAAGTTATGTTCTTCCTTTTTAAATTAATGTCTCGTAACTAAGTTATTATTATGCTTATTTTAGCCGAAGTAATCGTGATGTTGGGCTAAATATTAAGATTGAGTAATTGGGCTTTGGACCATAAATGAGGTTTGAACAAAAGACCGACACTTGTGGAAATTAGACTATGGGCTATTAATGGGCTTTATATTTGTTTAACTGAATGATAGTTCGTTAATTTAATATAAAGATTTACAATTTGACGTATCTATAAATAACCACATTCACTCGATCGGATACGATGGGCGGGATATTTATAAGTACTAATAATTGTTCATTTGACCGGACACGGGGATGGATTAATAGTCAATGGACTCATTAAAACAGGGGTGGATTACATACAATGAAAATTGGTGTAATTGTTAACAAAGTATTAAAACCTTGTTACGGTTTAAGTCCTCAATTAGTTGAAATATTTGACTTCGGGTATAAGGGTAATTTGACGAGGATACTCGCACTTTATAATTATGGCCGATGGACTGTTATGGACAAAAATCAGATAGACGTATCGAATAATCCAGGACAAAGGACAATTAACCCATGGTAATAAATTAAAATCAAAACGTCAAACATCATGATTACGGAAGTTTAAATAAGCATAATTCCTTTATTTTATGTCTCATCGTACTTTCATTTATCGACATTTTATTTATCGTACTTTAAATTATCGCACTTTTATTTTTACGCTTTATTTATATTTTAATTATTGCACTTTTATTTGTTGTCATTTACTTTACTCTTTAAAATAAGTTATATTTATATTTAATATTTTGCATTAGGTTTTAACTGTGATATAAGTCTCAAAATCGACAAACCGGTCATTAAACGGTAAATCCCCCCAAAGTTACCTATAATTACTATATATTACTAAATCTAGTTTAACTACTTAATTAACTAATTTGACCTAGTAAGACACTCAATAATAGTGTCGACGGATCGACCTCCCGGACTTTACCTTAGCTATATTATTACACGATAGGTATACTTGCCTTTTGTGTTTTAGTTTAATTTAGGTGATTTCCTGTAGTAAATAAATATAAAACTGATAGCCGTTTCATACACACCCTCTAGAACACATCAAGTTTTTGGCGCCGCTGCCGGGGACACTTTTTGTTTCTTCACGGGGTATTTAAGTTTTTTTTTTTTAGTTTTTGACTGATTAAAGATATATTAATGTAAATATAATAATTTAATAAATATAATAATATAATAATATTGAAATAAAATATAATAATATAATAATAATTTTGAATCAAATTTGAATCGTAAAGTTTTAAAAAGTCGTATTTATTAAATACTTCAGGGGTATATTATGTAACTTATAATTAATAATTTCTATCATGTCGCTTTCATGTGAATAGTAAATTAATTAATTTCGTTTCATTTACTATTTAATAAATAGTAAATGAATTAAAAAAAATAATTAAATAGTTTTTGCTTTTCTACTTTTTTTTTAAGTTAAAAAAAATAAAATCAAATCGAAAAATCAAAAAAAAAAATTAAAAAAAATAATAATAAAAAAAATCTCGTTTTTTAAAAATAAAAATAAAATAAAAAAATTTAAAAAAAATATTTAAAAAAATATTTAAAAAAAAAATAAAACGTAAAAAAATAAAATAAAATAATAATTTAAAAAAAATAAAAAAATTATTAATTTCGTAAAAAAAATTTTTTTTTAAGTTTTATTACCTTTAGATTTTTAGACTCTAGTCACAACTTTTAGTATTAAGTTTAGTTTTGCCATAGTTATTTTTATACTTTTAGATTTTTAGGTTTTGCCGTAAAATTCCTTAAGTGCTTTTTCTTTAGACTAAGATTTATGTGCCTTAAAATTTTGGGACGCCGTGTTAAAATTTTAGTATCCTTTTAAGTAATTCCCGTTTTTCGTTTAGAATCTCTTTTTAATTTTCAACGCGCTACAATTTTCTTATTTTTCGACCCTTTTATTTTTCGACATTTTTCGACGCGCTCTTTTTCTTTCTTATTTCTCGACGCTCTAGTTTTTAGGACATAAATTTTTTATTTCAAAGTTTCGACGAAAAATTGTTTTAAGTAGTTAAATTGATAGACATCCAAAATTTTCTGGTTCGTAGTAATAGTTGGATTTGTTAGTGGCGAATTGTGGGCTTTCGATTTAAAGGGTCCTGGCTACCTGCTGCATCTATTGGCTATTCAAAACGTGGGCAAAATCAGAAAAGTCTATTAATTTGATAACTCATATAATTTTTAATTTTTTTATAACTAATAGGATATTCAGTGAATACACCGAGCAAAACGTTCACCACCTTTCATACGTTCACCACCTGTAACTCGATCAAGACATCTAGCCAATATTGTCGCCGTTGATTTTTCTTTAGAATCGTCATCCAGTCGACCAAGTACTCCAATTCAAATTTCCGATAATCCATTTTTTGAACCCGACCTCACAATTGAGAATCCGGAGGATATTCAGGGACAATTCAGAGATCCTGAACCATTAATCTTTCCTCCGGAACCACCAATCCTTCAAACAGAGATTGTCGAGGAACAAACTATTAAATCAGAATCCTCTAGTGATTCAGATTCAACAAATTCAATCATGGAAAATCTGGAACCTCTAAGTATGGAAGACCGAATGAGAGCTAAACGCACTGGCCAAGGTCACGCAATTGCTCAACCAGACATTAATGCGCCAGATTATGAAATCAAAGGACAAATCCTACACATGGTGACTAATCAATGCCAATTTAGTGGTGCGCCGAAGGAAGATCCAAACGAACATCTTCGAACCTTTAATAGGATCTGTACTTTATTCAAAATCCGAGAAGTGGAGGATGAACAGATCTATCTCATGTTATTTCCCTAGACTTTAAACGAAGAAGCCAAAGATTGGTTAGAATCGTTACCTGAAGGGGCGATTGATACATGGGATGTATTAGTTGAAAAATTTCTTAAACAATTCTTTCCGGCATC
This sequence comes from Rutidosis leptorrhynchoides, assembly GCF_046630445.1. NCBI lineage: Eukaryota > Viridiplantae > Streptophyta > Magnoliopsida > Asterales > Asteraceae > Rutidosis > Rutidosis leptorrhynchoides. Next base: position 475,136,202 of record NC_092334.1, on the reverse strand, counting down.
TAAAGCCGTGAGACTTCAAGGAGAAATAGTTACGTTCACGCAAAAGGTAAATGAAACACTATATGAGGCGTGGACAAGATTCGGAAAGTTATTGAGAGGATGTTCGCAACATAGTTTAGATACTTATCAAATAGTACAAATATTCTATCAAGGATGCAACATCACTATACGAAAAGACATCGATATAGCAGCTGGTGGTTCCATTATGAAGAAAACCACAACTGAAGCTTACATAATTATTGATAACACTGCTTCCCACTCACATGAGTGGCATCAAGAAAAAGATATCGTTAGATCATCTAAAGCGGCTAGAGCCGATTCTAGCCATGACTTTGATTCCATTTCCGCAAAGTTAGATGCTTTCGAGAGTCGAATGGAAAAGATGACGAAAGATATTCACGCAATACGAATTAGTTATGAGTAGTGTGGAGGACCACATTTGACAAAAGATTGTCTCGGTATTGAACAAACAATGGAACAAAGAGAGAATGTTTCATACATGAACCAAAGGCCTGGAAATAATTATCAGAATAATTATCAACCGCCAAGACCAAACTACAATCAAAATCAGAATTATAACCGAAATATCCGTACAACAACCAACAAGGTCCTAGCAATCAACAAGTATCTAATAATACTTACAACCAGCAAAGACCTATTTTTCCAAATAAACCACCACAAACCGATGATAAAAAGCCAAATTTAGAAGATATGATGTCAAAGCTAGTTGAATCTCAAACGCAGTTTTTCACATCTCAGAAACAAACTAATGAACAAAATGCTCAAGCATTTAGAAATCAACAAGCTTCGATTCAAAATCTGGAACAAGAAGTAAGTAACCTAGCAAGGTTGATAGGTGAAAGAAAACCGGGAAGTCTACCTAGCGATACAAATGCTAACCCCCGGAATGAAACAGCTGAAGCCATTACCACAAGAAGTGGTATTACACTTAAACCACCTGAAATACCTGTAATTTCTGATGACTCTATTCCTACTCCACAGGCACCACAGTCTGAGCAAGATAAGGAAACAGAACCGGTAGTTGAAAAGGTTAATGAAGATAACACAGTTAAGGCTAAACCTTATGTTAAACCATACCAACCACCACTTCCTTACCCCGAGTAAAATGAGAAAAGAAAGACTTGAAGCCGAGCAATCCAAATTCTTGGATATGTTTAAACAAATAAATGTAAATCTTCCTTTCATTGATGTAATTTCAGGAATGCCAAGATATGCTAAATTCCTGAAAGATAAAATAGAAAGAAAATAGAAGAACTCTCGGCTATTACTATGAATGCTAATTGTTCTGCAGTGCTGTTGAATAAGATACCAGAAAAACTCTCTGATCCAGGAAGTTTCACAATTCCATGTTTTCTGGGTAGTCTTAGTTCAATAGAAGCATTGGCAGACTTAGGTGCTAGTATAAATTTAATGCCGTATTCACTATACGCTAAACTAGACCTTGGAGAATTGAAACCAACACGAATAAGCATACAACTAGCCGATCGATCAGTAAAATATCCTAGAGGTATAATGGAAAATATGCTAGTTAAAGTTGGTAATTTAGTATTTCCAGTAGATTTTGTTATTCTGGACATGGAAGAAGATTCTCGAGTTCCTCTCATATTAGGAAGACCATTCTTAAACACGGCTAAAGCAATAATAGATGTATTCGGTAAGAAACTGACCCTAAGTATAGAGGACGAGAGTGTTACCTTTTTTTGTTGATAGAGCCATGCAACAACCGCAATCTACAGATGATACATGTTATTATATTCAAACTATAGATTCACATGCAGAATTGTTAGAAGAATTTCCAGAATTACAAGGAACATGAGAATGTTCTTTAGGAGAAGGAACTGAACCAATTGACGAAGTTGAAATGTTAGCTACACTCATGGCTAATGATTATGAACCAACAACAGAAGAACTTCAAATGCTAAAAGAGGAAGACAGATATCGATACAAATCTTCGATAGAAGAACCACCGACATTAGAGTTAAAGCCACTTCCAAACCATTTGGAATATGCTTATTTACATGGTGAATCTGAATTACCTGTAATAATATCGTCTTCTCTTACGGAAAATGAAAAATCTCAACTCATTTCTGTGCTAAAAGCTCACAAACCAGCTATTGCATGGAAGATTCATGACATTAAAGGCATAAGTCCTTCGTATTGCACACATAAAATCCTTATGGAAGAAGGTCATAAAACCTATGTACAACGCCAACGAAGACTAAATCCAAATATGCAAGATGTTATTAAGAAAGAAATAATTAAACTGCTAGATGCAGGTTTAATTTATTCAATTTCTGATAGTCCATGGGTAAGCCCAGTTCAATGTGTACCTAAGAAGGGTGGCATGACTGTCATCACAAATGAAAAAAATGAGCTTATTCCTACTAGGACTGTAACAGGATGGCGTGTTTGTATTGATTATAGAAAATTAAATGGCGCCACCAGAAAAGATCACTTTCCCTTACCTTTCATTGATCAATTGTTGGAAAGATTAGCCGGAAACAGTTACTATTGTTTTCTTAACGGTTTCTCCGGATATTTTCAAATTCCAATCGCACCCGAGGACCAAGAGAAAACCACGTTCACGTGCCCTTATGGTACTTTTGCTTACAAACGCATGCCATTTGGACTTTGCAACGCCCCTGCAACCTTTCAAAGGTGCATGACGGCGATTTTTCATGACATGATAGAAGAATGCATGGAAGTATTCATGGATGACTTTTCAGTCTTCGGTGATACTTTTGAAACATGTCTAGTTAATCTTGAACGAATGCTTATTAGATGCGAACAATCAAATCTAGTTCTTAATTGGGAGAAATGCCATTTCATGGTTAGAGAAGGCATCGTTCTTGGTCATAAAATTTCAAAGGAAGGAATTGAAGTGGATAGAGCTAAAGTAGATGTAATTGCTAAACTTTCACATCCCACCAATGTTAGAGGAGTTAGGAGTTTTCTAGGGCATGCCGGTTTTTACCGACGTTTCATAAAAGATTTTTCTAAAATTGCCACTCCTATGAATAAACTCCTAGAAAAGGATGCTCCATTCATCTTTTCAGATGAATGCATAAAATCTTTTAATATTCTTAAAGAAAAACTCACTAATGTGCCGATCATGATAACTCCAAATTGGAATCTACCATTTGAACTCATGTGCGATGCGAGTGATTTTGCAATGGGAGCCGTTTTAGGACAAAGGATTGAAAAATGATTTCAACCTATTTATTATGCTAGTAAGACGTTACAAGGAGCACAAACGAACTACACAACTACTGAAAAGGAACTCCTTGCTATAGTCTTTGCTTTTGATAAATTCCGATCATATCTTGTTCTAGCTAAAACGGTGGTCTATACTGACCATTCTGCTCTTAGATACCTATTTTCGAAACAAGATACCAAACCACGATTAATCCGTTAGATCTTACTCTTAGAAGAGTTCGATATTGAAATCCGAGACAAAAAGGGAGCAGAAAATATCGCCGCTGATCATCTTTCTCGTCTTGAAAATCCCGAATTAGAAGTTCTAAATGAATCGACCATACAAGATAACTTTCCTGATGAATATCTCTTGAAAATCGATTATAATGAAATTCCATGGTTTGCAGACTATGCAAACTACTTAGTATGTGAATTCCTTGAAAAAGGCTTGTCGTACCAAAAATGAAAGAAATTCTTTAGTGATATAAAACACTATTTTTGGGAAGATCCACATTTGTTTAAAAGTAGTCCTGATGGAATAATCCGCCGATGTGTATTCGGGGATGAAGCTAGTTAAATCTTAAACCATTGTCACACAGGACCAACAGGAGGGCATTATGGGCCTCAACTCACAGCAAGAAAAGTTTACGACGCTGAATTTTATTGGCCTACAATTTTCAAAGACGCGCACCTTTTTTGTAAATCCTGTGATGCGTGTCAAAGGGCCGGAAAAATAAGTCAACGTGATGAAATGCCACAAAATGTCATTCAAGTATGTGAAGTATTTGGCATTTGGGGTATTGACTTTATGGGTCCATTTCCAAAATCGCATAATAATCTCTACATTCTCGTTGCCATTGATTATGTATCTAAATGGGCGGAAGCACAAGCTCTCCCAACTAACGATGCACGAGTTGTAGTCAACTTCTTAAAACGTCTTTTTGCTAGGTTCGGAACACCGAAAGCTTTAATAAGTGATCGGGGTACTCATTTTTATAATAATCAACTTGAGAAAGTTCTCAAAAGATATGGAGTAACTAATAAAATCTCAACCGCTTATCATCCACAAACAAGTGGACAAGTTGAAAATACCAACCGAGTATTAAAACGTATTCTAGAGAAAACTGTAGGATCGAATCCGAAGGAATGGTCCATGAAATTGGAGGATGCACTCTGGACTTTTCGAACAGCCTACAAAACTCCAATTGGAACCACACCTTTTAAACTCGTTTACGGAAAAGCATGTCACCTTCAAGTAGAAATTGAGCACAAAGCATTTTGGGCTTTGAAGACATGTAATCTTGATTTACATGAAGCCGGACGTTTACGATTAAGTCAATTAAACAAATTAGAAGAATTAAGACATGAAGCATACGAAAATTCGTTAATCTATAAAGAAAGAATGAAGAAATGGCATAATAAAAGAATCAGAAGTTCAAAAGAATTTAAAGAAGGAGACAGAGTTCTTCTTTTCAATTCACGATTCAAGCTATTTCATGGAAAATTGAAATCAAAATGGTCTGGACCATTCATAGTCAAAAGAGTTTTCCCATATGGAACAGTAGAGTTAATAAATTCAAATAGGATTGAATTTAAAGTTAATGGTCACAGAGTTAAACATTACATACATGATCCAATGGAAGTTGGCAACGAAGTTAATCACAATTTCGACACCACAACTAACTAAGTGTGGGGAGAATCAAGTCTTTTAAGGATAATATTTATTTCTGTTAGAGTTAGATATTCTGTCTTCGTGTAGTTTCCGAGAATGGAATCCGAATGGTCTTTCCCTAGCAGACCCTAAAGAACTAGTCTTCTCCCTCCATTCTGAATTTTTATTTTTTTTAGGTTTTACGAGATGAAGAATTCCTTTAATCTGAACCATGGTCTACTACTACACGCTATGATTACTAAACGTAATAATGACACCCTTCCGAGTGAATTGGTATCATTCATAAGAAGCAAAATGGACGAAGTAAGGAAAGAACTCATGAAAGATCATCATAAGATACATTTTGGTAAAGGCAAATCAAAATCCGCAACAAAAAGAAGAGAACGACACCTTGAAAGATGTTATAAATGCGAAAAATGGTCACACGAAGGTAAATATTCAAACAATCAAACATATTCAAATACCGAATTTGTTACTCTATGCAGAGAAGGACCGTTCATATGTTTAGAAGAAAAGATATTGAAGAATCGAGGTTACGCTTACGTAGCTATGGAGAACCAAATCACACGACTCTCCTATGAGTCAGCTAAAGCAGGTCTCTGAGAATTCTATCTCACAGGTAAGTATGTACAGTTTTTATTTTTATTTTTATTGCTTTTAACCTTTTGATAATAAACGCTGAATCGTTCGCTATAAAGTATTAAATTGGTATTTAATAAAATTAGGTATGCGTAACCGAAATTATTGATATCATACAAAAATTTATTACATCACTGCGAAATTTACCGTTTATTCTTAAGGAATAAATATCTTAATCAATCAATCCAAAATATTTCAGAAATTCGTCAGGAGTAAAACTAGGTAATATAGCCGAAATTACTTTACCCAAAAGAGGGGCGTATATTTTTGTTTATATTTGATTGATTAAAGTGGGATAAAAGACCAAAAAGATTTTTAATTTTATCTTTACCATGTTTTTAAAATTAATATTATAAATTTTTAAAATCAATATATTTAAGTTTGTAAATATTTTAAACTACTATTTTTAATATAAGTTTGTAAAATTAAAAATATTAATTATATTTATATGAATTTTTAATTTTATGCATTTTAAATTTAAGTTTGTTGAAAATTTAAAAACAAAATTTACTTTATTTCATTAAGTTAAAAATTGATTTCCAAAATTCATCGTAAGTTGAAGACTGGGTCTTTGAACCGAAATTGCTTTACCCAAGGGCGCGATGAGAAATTTTGTTATCATTATTTTTAATCTTATTGATCTAAAGTATGCCAAAAACATTAAAAAAAAAAAACCCGAAAATCTTTGCTTTTAAAACAATCACTTTAAAATGACAAATTTTCAAATTTTATCGAGGGACGGACTAGGTAAACGTACCGAAACTACCTCTACCTAAAGTAAAAGGAAACAAAATGTTAAAAATTATTCATTTAAATTGTTTTAATAAATAAAGGTTTTATATAAAAAAAATATTATTTATATATTTGTTTGTAGTTTATATTATGTACAAAACAGGGTAAAATAGCACACTTTCAAAAACTGGCATTATGTTCAGCAAAAGCTACTAATTTTAACGACAAGACGTAAAATATCAAATGTGATATAAAACAATAGGTTTGCAAACTCGGTATTTTTAATCATTTTTCTACACTAATCACCCTCATGAATTTAAATTTTTACTGATTTCTTGCAAATGAGGGCATTGCAAGATCTCAAGTGTGGGGAAGGGTTATAAATTCTCTCGGATTTACACTTGGTTTAATTGCCAAATTTTGTGAAAATTTAAAAAAATTTCAACTAAATGAATTCAAAATCATGTTTATACATATTTATGAACGATGAAAACTAGGTGTTAATACCGAAATTATCGTTACCTCGAAAAGGACATAAATTGAGAAACACCCTAAAACGCTTGAATTCATTTAAAATTGAATAAAGGAGAATAAAAAGGCAAAGAAAAAAACTAAGTGTGGGGAGAATGTACCAAGTTATTCAATAAAACTATCTATCACATGTTTCTGTAAAGTTTATTGCAGGTGCTTTTGTTTTGGACTAAATTAACTGTTTTACCCGTAATATTATAATAAAGATAAAAGAAAAGATGGATCTACACGATGAATCAATTCCATCATTAAAAGGAAGTAAAGTCTTCCGAAAAAGAAATGCGCTTCTTGATTTAGGTCAGGAAGTTATCGTCCAGACCAGTTGTAGAGTCTACGAAAAACCTTGAAAAGTTTTCTCGAAAATCAGCTAGAAATCCACGGACCTCAGCATCAAACAGGGTCGCCAAGTGGTCAGACTTATCCTAACCATGAGAGGATTTATCTCGTAAAATGAGGAGGGCGCCGTGCAAATTAGCTTGATAAGACTAATGAATCAGACTCCCAAAAAGGATAATCTCCTTAAGGATTAAAAATCAGCTTTTAAGCCTGATATTACTCAATCCTTGAGATTGACCTTAAAGATTGAGAATTACAAACTCATGGAATTCGATGATATCTAAACTCGAGCTTGAACGAGAAAATATTTTGATCAAAAATAAAACCGATTTATTTTCCGAAAACCCATTTTCAATGCGTTCATTACCATTGAACGTACAATCCTAGGAATTCACCTGGAATTCATTAGGTCACCTGAACCAAATCGGGTGTTAACCGTAAAAATGGTGGTTGCATAGCATGGTCGAAGACAGGACCTTGTGCCAGACCGAAAAATTATAGGGTGATCTTTACTATTTCTCCTACAAAGGATAGTAATTGCATCCGACACGTTTTTGGACCATGAACAAATGCATGTCATTAGACATTGCCTTAACAGTTTCTTGTTCATCGCTTTCCTTTACAACAGGACGGTAGTTTACCGAAAGGTAATATACGGAGCAAGTATACTGGACGTGTTGATTTCCTAATACAAGGTTAGCAAGTGGGTGACACAAAACCGCAAGTTTTGAGCTAAAATTTTAAAATCTGAAACCCACAAAACCCACAAAAATATTTTGCAACACCGGTGAAGGGTTATTCCGGAAAACTTATCTAGGGTAAAAGCTAGAATGAAATTTTCAAAAGATCAAATATTTTCATAAAGATCCAATTTCCTTAAAGGATCTACATTTTCATATTCATGTGAGACTGTAAACCATAATGTTACTATCATTGTTTATACCACCGTATCAAAATCACTGATGTATAAAGTGTGAGAATAAAAAAGTGATTCGAGTGAAGTGTGATTTTATATCAAGTTCAGTATTGCTTGAGGACAAGCAACGTTCAAGTGTGGGGATATTTGATAGTACTCCAAATGAACATATATTTAGTTGCAATATCCTTCCAATATGTAAAGTTTTCAGTTGCAATTGTTCTATTTTCAAGTAATATTCGTTTAAATAAATAAGTGCGAAGACAAAAGAAGAAAACAACGATTTGAAGACGCAAATGACCAAAAAGCTAAAAAGTACAAAGTAAAATTCAAGTGGTTCAATTTATTGATGAGAAACATCTCAAAATTACAAAATTACAAGCCGCAAAACGCAAAGTACAAGATATTAAATTATAATAAAAGGCGTTCGAAAATCCGAAACCGAGACATGAACCGACTTTCAACGCTCGACGCAACAGAGCTGAAAGTACAAGTCAACTATGCACAAGAATATAATATAATATTTAAATAATTCATAATAAGAATAATAATAAATAATAAAAAGTTGTTAATTGAGCATAGTTAAAGGGTCATAAGTAAAAATTTCAAATCAATAATTCGCAACGAGATATTATTGATTCAACTTTGAATGGTAGCCAGCTAACATTCCACCTACAACAGTATCAATCATTTGCCTATAAAAGCAAGGCACGGAGTAATGAAGAAACTACACCTTTTTCTTTTCCTTTCTCATATCATATACGATATATAGATATTTATATTTTATAATTATAATTTTAATTTAAGTTTAATAATAATTGGGTTATTGTAAGAATGTTTTACGGGTTTTAAATTGAAACTCTGTCCGTGTAACGCTACGCTATAAATAATCATTGTAAGTTATGTTCTTCCTTTTTAAATTAATGTCTCGTAACTAAGTTATTATTATGCTTATTTAAGCCGAAGTAATCGTGATGTTGGGCTAAATATTAAGATTGGGTAATTGGGCTTTGGACCATAATTGGGGTTTGAACAAAAGACCGACACTTGTGGAAATTAGACTATGGGCTATTAATGGGCTTTATATTTGTTTAACTGAATGATAGTTCGTTAATTTAATATAAAGATTTACAATTTGACGTATCTATAAATAACCACATACACTTGATCGGATACGATGGACGGGATATTTATAAGTACTAATAATTGTTCATTTGATCGGACACGGGGATGGATTAATAGTCAATGGACTCATTAAAACAGGGGTGGATTACATACAATGAAAATTGGTGTAATTGTTAACAAAGTATTAAAACCTTGTTACAGTTTAAGTCCTCAATTAGTTGCAATATTTGACTTCGGGTATAAGGGTAATTTGACGAGGATACTCGCACTTTATAATTATGGCCGATGGATTGTTATGGACAAAAACCAGATAGACGTATCGAATAATCCAGGACAAAGGACAATTAACCCATGGTAATAAATTAAAATCAAAACGTCAAACATCATGATTAAGGAAGTATAAATAAGCATAATTCCTTTATTTTATATCTCATCGTACTTTCATTTATTGTTATTTTATTTATCGTACTTTAAATTATCGCTTTTATTTTTACGCTTTATTTATATTTTTAATTATTGCACTTTTATTTGTTGTCATTTACTTTACTCTTTAAAATAAGTTATATTTATATTTAATATTTTGCATTAGGTTTTAACTGTGATATAAGTCTCAAAATTGACAAACCGGTCATTAAACGGTAAATCCCCTCAAAGTTACCTATAATTACTATATATTACTAAATCTAGTTTGACTACTTAATTAACTAATTTGACCTAGTAAGACACCCAATAATAGTGTCCATGGATCGACCTCCCGGACTTTACCTTAGCTATATTATTACACGATAGGTATACTTGCCTTTTGTATTTTAGTTTAATTTAGGTGATTTCCTGTAGTAAATAAATATAAAACTGATAGCCGTTTCATACACACCCTCTAGAACACATCATATGTCAGAATCGAGAAATTAAACTGGTTAGCGAAATGTTTAAGATTGATTTGATACCAGTAGAGTTAGGGAGTTTAGATGTGATAATTGGCATGGACTGGTTGAAAAAGGAGAGAGCGAAAATCGTATGTTACAAAAATGCGATTTGCATTGTAAGAGAAAAAGGAAAACCCTTAATGGTGTACGGAGGAAAGAGCAACGCGAAGCTAAATCTTATTAGTAATTTGGAGGCGCAAAAACTAATAAGAAAAGGTTGCTATGCCGTTCTAGCACACATCGAAGAAGTCAAACCCGAAGAAAAGAACATCAATGATGTTCCCGTCGCAAAAGAATTTCCCGATGTATTTCCGAAAGAATTATCGGGACTACCTCCACACCGATCTGTTGAATTTCAAATAGATCTCGTACCAGGAGCTGTACCAATAGCTCGTGCTCCATACAGACTCGCACCCAGCGAAATGAATGAACTTCAAAGCTAATTACAAGAACTCTTAGAGCATGGTTTCATTCGACCAAGCACATCACCATGGGTAGCTCCTGTTTTGTTTGTCAAGAAGAAAGATGGTACATTCAGGTTGTGTATTGACTACCGAGAGTTGAAAAAACTTACCATCAACAACCGTTACCCACTACCGAGAATCGACGACTTATTTGATCAACTACAAGCTTCGTCAGTTTTTTCGAAGATTGATTTACGTTCTGGATATCATCTGATATTGCTCAATTCATGCATATTTTTAGTCGCAATATCAGTCCCAAATGTTATGATTTTATGTGTATTCGAGTAGTTTTCGGTTTGTAATTGGTTAAAATGTTCAAAGCGTCGAATGAAATGTTATTATGGATTTTCAATGATATAAAGATCAATATGAAGATAAAATGAAGATTTCTAATGAGCAACAAAAGAGTACAACATCGCGCCTCAAGACTACAAGTTAAAATGATCGAAATCACGAAATCTGCGCGCCTGCACGAAAAAAATCATAACTAAATCATACGGATTCGAAAAAAGGCGAATCAGGTGTCCAGACGTCCGTAACTCAAAAATCTACAACTTTCAAGAAGGAACCTTACGCGAAACGTGTACCAATTTATGCGAAACGTGTAATGTTTGGACGAGAATCAGATTCCAACTTCACATGGGACAGCCACTTTTAAATTATTAAACGAAACAGTTAGCACGCCTCAAATATAATATTTATTCTTTAACTTTATAGAGGGATTGATCATAATTGGTCCAATTTTTTATGTATGTTTAGAGGATATAATACGGAGTACTATCAAGTTAAACAAAACACATTTTAGTAGTACGTATAGACAGAGAGCAAGAGGGAGGGATACATCATAAATTATTTTTAGCTACTGTCTTTATTTTTTTTTTCATTCACTCCGTATCATTTTATTTTTCTTGTTCCATATTAATTCTCAAGGTCAAGATTAGAATAGTTTCAATATTAAGGGTGGTATTGTTCGTGATTAAGGGTATTGTTGTGCGAGTGCAAGGGTGCTTTCATTTTCATTTTCTACAATTTGTAATCATTAAATTGAAGACCTTTTGTAAGTTTGTTACTTTCATTTTTATTATTGTCATTGTTACTTATTATTATGTGTATGTTTATGTATTATTATTTTTACTCCCGTATCATTATCATGATTAGTTAGTAAATTCCCATAGTGTTCGCTTAGATGTAGAGCCCTAGTGAAATGGATTGTTATCATTTGTAAAAATTAAAATGTAACTTAAGTATTTTTAACATTGAGCCTAATTAAAAGAACCATAATTATGTACCTAGATATTTAACCCTTGTCACTTAATTTATTAGATTCAAATAGCGAAAGTTATTTTTATTTGTATAAATTAAGCTTCAACATTAAAAGTTATTTAGACGAATTTATGAATAAGTTATTAACACTAATTTAGAAATAAAGTTCGGTGGTTTGGGTAATATCATTAGGTATATAATAGTGAAATTGTAAAAAGGGAAACCGTTATGATTTGGGTTTTGGCGAAAGTCAAAACTGGGTTGGGTTTCAATTTAAATACTTGGGGACTAGTAACTATCTAAATAAGATCAAATGAAAATTAGACTTAATTTAGCTAGTTGAAACTTTAATTATTCGAAAGAAAAATATAAGTTTTATACTAAACATTTTAATAGAGCTTAAATTCAAAACAATTCATGGATCTAGAGGTGACACATTTAAGTAAACACTCCCATTTATATATATTGTAATATATTTATTTTTTTTATTATTATTTACGTATTATTTATAGCACTAAAATATAAAAATATACATCAAAATACTAAGATTGTACCAGAACTGTTTGTCACATCGTATAAAGCATACGCAGATCGCGTATAATGTCACACGAACCGTGTATCATTAAAAATATACGCGTATCGCGTATATACCTACACGAAACGCGTAAGTGTAGATATAGTACTGTTATGATTTTAGTTTAACAAGTTTTAATTAAATCTTTTTATTATTATTTCCCTTTTCTACTAGATTAACTATCGGTAATTTAATCTCTTGAACTCCATTCTCCCTGTGGAACGAACCGGATTTACCAACAAACTAAACTACGCAGATAAAACTAAACTACGCAGATAGGACTAGTTGCCTATATATGTGTGTGAAATCAACCTGAATTCATTAAAACACCACATATACAATAAATCAATTCGTGTAACAAAATAACTCAAATCCGTTCATAAAATAAAGGTATAGTTTCAACACATCATCATCAAATGTGGGTGAAGGAGGATGATATTCCGAAAACAGCTTTTAGGACGCGTTACGGTCATTACGAGTTTATGGTTGTGCCATTTGGTTTGACTAACGCACCATCTCTGTTCATGGACCTTATGAACCGAGTGTGTGGACCATATCTTAATAAGAGCATGAAGAACATTTGAGAAAAGTGCTAGAGTTATTGAGGAAAGAAAAACTGTACGCTAAGTTTTCAAAGTGTGCATTTTGGTTGGAAGAAGTTCAATTCCTCGGTCACATAGTGAACAAAGAAGGTATTCAGGTGGATCCGGCAAAGATTGAAACCGTTGAAAAATGGGAAACCCCAAAAACTCCGAAACACATACACCAATTTTTAGGATTAGCTGGTTACTACATAAGATTCATCCAAGATTTTTCCAAAATAGCAAAACCCTTGATTGCATTAACGCATAAAGGGAAGAAATTTGAATGGAAGGATGAACAAGAAAAAGCGTTTCAATTGTTGAAGAAAAGTTAACTACGGCACCTATATTGTCATTGCCTGAAGGGAATGATGATTTTATGATATATTGTGATGCCTCAAAGCAAGGTATCGATTGTGTATTAATGCAACAAACGAAGGTAATTGCTTATGCGTCTAGATAATTGAAGATTCACGAGCAGAATTATACGACGCATGATTTGGAATTAGGCGCGGTTGTTTTTGCATTAACGACTTGGAGGCTCTACTTATATGGGGTCAAAAGTATTATTGTAAGACCCTAATATTTATTATGCGGACGTGTAATTATGCTACATAGAGTGCAGGAAGTATTGCATGATTAAACCAAGCTCAGATTCTGCCCAGACATGGGTGCGCACCGCGCACTAGCCCAGCGACAGAATCTGTCTTTTTCTAATTTTGAGTTTAATGAGGGGCTTTTTGGTCTTTTCACTTAAGGCTGGATGTGAGGCTTTATCAGTTGGTTTGGATCCAACTTTGGATCATTTTCACATCCACTAAACACTCTCATTCATTCTTAGAGAGAGAGAGAGGGAAGTCTAGAGAGAGATTTGGGGTTTTGGTGAAGAAGGAACTTGATTTGATCAAAAGCTCGGGTTTTAAAGTTGTTCACCTCGTTCCTAGCTACGTTTTGGTTGTTGTGGTAAGTTATAACTTCGAATTTCATTGTTTTATTTTGATATTCAAGTTAGGGTTTGAATTTAAATTGTTAAGAAACCCATTTAAACTCATGGAGTGGGTTTAGTGATGCAAGTAATCGGGTTTATTGTTATTGTTGGTGGATAATGGGTTGGTGAACAAATTGGTTATGATTGGAACTTGTAATTAGGTTTAATCACTAGGTTTAGTGATTATGGAAGTATTGGAACCCTTTTGGTGTGTTTGAAAGACTAATTTTGGAATTGAGTCAAAATTAGGGTTTTTGGGTGATTTTGAGATTGATAAGTGTTAAACACTTAAGTTTGGGTTCATTCGGCTTATTAGGACCATTTCACTTGTGATTAGTGAATTAGTAGTTAGTTTGGACGCGTTTGGTGTTTGTAAGTGCAATTGGTCGAATTGCACTAAGTGTCGAATTGAGTTGGTTTGTAAATCCACTCTAAGTGTGTTATTGTATTTTTGATGAATTGATTAGGTACTTTCCATTAACGAGTTGCGGATTTCTTGGAAGCATTCATCAAGACGACAAGGTGAGTGTTAATATCCTATGTACATGTGTATGTGTAGGATGGGTGCGGGTCGGGTGAAGTGGTTCTCGGTTATAGAGCTCACTTCACATATAGGTGGATTTGATGGACTTACGTTTAGGCCCAAATTGTCACGGTTGTGCATTTTGGTTGACCACCTTTGGCGAGGTGCACGTTTTATGTGTACGATATCACACGTGTTTGTGATGTGGAGTATATAACCCCAATGGCGAAGGGTTGATATTGTTGTGATGTGGATAACCCCGATGTGGTGGATTTTATAATCCCGTGACCGTGGGTTTTGAATTGTGAAAGTGGATCTCGTGTAGTTCGGATTCACGATGACGCGTGTAGTTCGGTCATCTTATCAGAAGTGAGTCTCGTGTAGTTCGGATTCACGGTGACGCGTGTAGTCCGGTCATCTTATTGAGGTAGTGATCTCGTGTAGTTCGGATTACTAAGGCTCGTGTAGTTCGGCCAACCTCAATGTTGTCTTGTTGAAGATAGTAATCTCGTGTGGCTTCGAATTACTAAAGGCTCGTGTAGTTCGGCCAATCTTCATTGTTGTGTTTGGTATTCGGTAATGGGTTAAGGGGTTAACCTTATTCGTTTATATATTGTTATATATATATATATATATATATATTTTGTTGTATTGTCGTGATGTAGCTAACCCTCCGGGTGTAGCTTCTTGGCGTTGTTCACATCGTCGTTGGTGAACTTATGTTTGTTGATGCATATTTAGCTTGTTGCTTAGTGATCGTACGGTATGCTTAGATTAGCTTGCCTTTATGCTTGGATGCTCCGGTATGCGATATTTGATATTTTGTGGCGTGTCCATTTTATGCATATATATGTATGTAGTATATTTTCACTCACTAAGCGTTAGCTTACCCTCTCGTTGTTTACATTTTTATAGATTGCATGGACGTGGTGGCTCGGGTAAGCGTGAGACTAGTGGACTCGCGTAGTTGCTTTAGAAGGCTTGCTTTCGGTTTAATTAGGATTGGGTAGCGTATCCCCAATCGCCATGCTCGGCTTTATTTTGTATTAAAAGTCGTGTTGTCGAAGACTTGTATTTCGTACTAAAGGGTAATTTGGGCATATGTGGGCCCGGTGTCGTAAAACCCTTTTTATTAATGGAACGTGTTAATTTTAACTATTGTAACATGTTATGAAAAGCATTTGGTCTAAATGTGTCGGGAAGTCGAAGATCTTTTCACGTGAGTTGGAAAATCCGGACAGCGGGCTGCCAGGCCCTGTGCGCGCCGCGCACAGGTGGGTGTGCGCGCCGCTCACCCCATCTAGTCAGCCCAGTTAGTTTTAAATTTTTTTTATTCCGAGTTTTTGGTTGGTTAACGGGTTGGGATGTTACAAGTGGTATCAGAGCATGGTCTAAGGGATTTAGGTGACTTGAGATAGGTGCCTAGACTTAGACTTTTGTGTGTGCTTAATTTGTTGCGGGACTTGTAGGATTACGGGTCGGAATGGGTTATGGTTAGTGCCTTGCTTGTAGGTGGACTAACGTTTATATTAGTAATGCGGATATTATTAATATATTATTTGTGTTATGGTGTAATTCTCGCGTGTGTTTATATCGGGTAGAATTTTGTTTGTGTTGTTTCTATCATCAAGCGAGGCGGTCGTTGTACTAACGAGTTGATGCGGCGTGTGTGCGTAATAAGGACTTGTAAACCTTATTACGGGTGCAATTCGTGTCTAACAAGCGATGTACGACGAGTGTTTAGCAAGATGGGGCGGTGTTGTGTGTATAACTTTATACTTTCGTGATCTAATCGCTTTTGCATTCCTTAGAATGGCGACGGAAAACGGGATCGAGACGAACGACGTGGAGTTTAACGCTAGAGTTGCGGCCGCCGTTGCGGAGCAAATGAATGCGTTTCGAGAAGAAATGGATAGAAAGTATTCCGAATTTCGGGGTAGTAGTGAAATGGAGCGTTGTCTTAAGTGCTTCATGAGGACTAAACCCCCAATGTATGATGGGGAACCGGATCCTTTGATAAGCACAACTTGGATCTCGGATGTCGAAGGTTGTTTTCGTACTATTGATTGAACTCCCGAGAAAAAGACGAGACTCGCTACGAGTTTGTTGCGGGGTAGGGCAAAGGATTGGTTGGATGGTAAGATTGATCTTGTCGGTGGTGAACCATTTATGGTGTTATCATGGGACGAGTTTAAGAAGGAATTCTTCGAGGAGTTCCGAACTTCAGCCGATTTGTCAGAAATGCGTAATGAGTTGCGAAATTTGCATCAGGGTTCTATGGATTTGAATACTCTCAAGACGACCTTTATGGCGAAGGCTCGTTTTTGCTCGGAGTATTTGGGGAATGATCATTTGTTGATGCAAGATTTCTATCGGACCTTGAATGATGACTTGAAGAGTAAAATTAGCCGGGGTCAAGCGAAATCGTTTGCGGAATTATTCGCCTTGGCTAGAGGTTTCGAGTCGTATTCACGATCCAAGAAGAGTGAACCTTCAAGTGAAAGAAGGGTTATTTCGTATGGTGCTCCGAGTAAGAGGACTAAGGGTCCGAGCGTGAACACGGGTGGTGTACGGACTGGTATATCGGATGCTAGTGCGTCTAGGTGTTACAATTGTGGCGTGAGGGGTCACAAGTCTTGGGAATGTTCGGTACCAAAGGGTGATGGCATGGTGTGCTTCAATTGCCAAGAATAAAGACATCGTAAGTCGGAATGTCCCAAGTTGGCGGGGACGGGTGCGACAAAGAGACGTTAAGGTACGTTTCGTTTTAATAGATACGTCCTTTGATTATTTATTTTGTGCCGATGAGTTTGAGTTGTTAAATGACTTGTGTTGTGCATATTGTTGTTATGGGTGACGTTCCTAATGGAAGTACCCTATGGTGGCATTTGATTGTCGGGCGAAGGGCGTAAGACTTGGTGCAACCAAGCATTCCTTAGTATTTGGGAAATGTTTCTACCAAACCATGGAAATGGGCTTTGGTGTTCGGATGTTAGAGCATGTTCGCTCTCGTGTTGAAGTTGATGAACCATGAGGTTCGTCGGGTGGATTGAAACCCTTGAGATCGAATGTTTTGGATCTCGATGTATGTTGGTAATGGAGTCTACGTGACGCGACATTAGGTGCCTTTTTTTATACCTACTAGCGTGGTGTTCGACTCCGATTGTGTTGCGGTTACTTGGTACTTAGGGTACCGAAGTGAAACCCTTAGGTACATGAGTGACCGGGTGAAATTTGACAAGCCATAGCAATTGGATGATTGCGAGAGTAGAGCTCGTGAAATTGGGGTACACTTTTCGTTCGAAGTGTTGAAGGATTGGTTGAAATTCTTCGTGTGCTCAAGGTTGGAGCAAGATATGGTGATGGGTCGTGTGAACCCAATTATTGGTAAAGTCTACCTTTGGTAGCATGGTACGGTTGTACAGGATGCGGTTATGGAACGTAGTTCCAAGTGGGGGAGTTACACTCCCGCACGAGGAGGTTTTAGTGTGAGATTTCGGATGACGCTTTTAGTAGGTCCGGAATTTGGGTCGGGACCTAGTTTTGGTCGACTTGTGGCAGAGTACAATTTCGGTTAAGTTGTACTTATGATTTTGGATTTGAAATATCACCGAGGTGGTAATGTGGTAAATCTCGTTGAGGGATGATGGACGTGTTTGACGAGCAAGGTGAAATCCCTCGGTTAAGGGATGTGCGTGTCGGGTTCTCTCTTGGGGAATTGTTGTTTTGTGCCTATGTGCGATATGGGCGGTTCTTGCTCGTTTGTGTTGCCGTTGTGTACGCGTACGTATGGTGATGGTTAGTGGTATCCGTTAGGATTCACTATAGTGTAGCAGTGCGCGATGTTGCACTACTCGTTGATCGAGGCCAAAAGAGCGTGTGTTGATGGTTAGTGTATTCCGTTAGGATACACTATGGTGTAGCAGTGCGCGATGTTACACTACTCGTCGTGATGGAGGCCAAAGAGCGTGTGTGATGGGAGTAGTGTTATATCGGCATGGTATAACATTATCGGGAAATGCGAGTACCGGTGGGAAATGCGAGTACCATTCCTGTGTTGAGTTTTGGAGGTGGATCACGTGTAGTTCGGATTCACGATGACGCGTGTAGTTCGGTCATCTTATTGTGTAAGTGAGTCGCGTGTAGTTCGGATTCACAAATGACTCGTGTGGTTTCGGTCATTGTATTGAGGAGTGAGTCTCGTGTAGTTCGGATTCACAAATGACTCGTGTAGTTCGGTCATTCCTCAGGGATAGTGACTCTCGTGTAGTTCGGATTCACTAAGGCGCGTATAGTTCGGCCAATCCCGATTGTTGTTGTGGTGAAGGTAGTGAGTCGCGTGTAGTTCGGATTCACTAAGGCGCGTGTGTTTTCGGCCATCCTTCGTGTTGTGTGATCTGTCGGTTGTTTTATACACCGATGGTGGGGTCGTAAGGACCATGTCGTGTGATCTATTGGTTGTTTGATACACCAATGGTGGGTCATAAGGGCCATGTTGTGGGAACTATCGGTTGTTTTATACGCCGATGGTGGGGTCGTGAGGACCATATTGTATGATTAGTGATGCGATAGCCGTGTTTCGCTCACATGTTGCTACGGGTGTGACGATAGTCGATTTTGTACACCTTGGGATTTGCGTTGCCATAGTCGTTTTGGGCGCTATCGGTTTTAGCCATTGGATTATGATGTTACGGTAGTTGCGTATTGGTCGTATTACGCACTACAAGGGATGTTTAGTGATTGGTGTTATCCGTAAGGATTCGCTTCTATTCGGTCTTCGTCGGTTTAGATGGTTGACTTTATTCTGATATGCGGTTGATACTAGCGATGTACTTGGTATGGTATGCTAGGGGTTGATATCTCGGTTCGAGATTGGTTGAGCTTTTCCCGATGTGAGGGATTGAGCATGGTTTTAGTGCTCGGATTGGTGGATTTGATAATTCGCGAGTAACGAATTTAGTTGTTAAGGCGATTCATTGGGAAGAGTTGCCTAGGAAAGTCGGTTCGGGACTTATGTTTGAGGACCGTGGAGTGTCGTCCGTTCGGTTAAGTGACGAGGATCACGAGGACGTGATCGATTCTAAGTGGGGGAGAGTTGTAAGACCCTAATATTTATTATGCGGACGTGTAATTATGCTACATAGAGTGCAGGAAGTATTGCATAATTAAACCAAGCTCAGATTCTGCCCAGACATGGGTGCACACCGCGCACACCCATGGGTGAACGCCGCGCACTAGCCCAGCGACAGAATCTGTCTTTTTCTAATTTTGAGTTTAATGAGGGGCTTTTTGGTCTTTTCACTTAAGGCCGGATGTGAGGCTTTATCAGTTGGTTTGGATCCAACTTTGGATCATTTTCACATCCACTAAACACTCTCATTCATTCTTAGAGAGAGAGAGGGAAGTCTAGAGAGAGATTTGGGGTTTTGGTGAAGAAGGAACTTTATTTGATCAAAAGCTCGGGTTTTAAAGTTGTTCACCTCGTTCCTAGCTACGTTTTGGTTGTTGTGGTAAGTTATAACTCCGAATTTCATTGTTTGATTTTGATATTCAAGTTAGGGTTTGAACTTAAATTGTTAAGAAACCCATTTAAAATCATGGAGTGGGTTTAGTGATGCTAGTAATCGGGTTTATTGTTATTGTTGGTGGATAATGGGTTGGTGAACAAATTGGTTATGATTGGAACTTGTAATTGGGTTTAATCACTAGGTTTAGTGATTATGGAAGTATTGGAACCCTTTTGGTATGTTTGAAAGACTAATTTTGGAATTGAGTCAAAATTAGGGTTTTTGGGTGATTTTGAGATTGATAAGTGTTAAACACTTAAGTTTGGGTTCATTCGGCTTATTAGGACCATTTCACTTGTGATTAGTGAATTAGTGGTTAGTTTGGACGCGTTTGGTGTTTGTAAGTGCAATTGGTCGAATTGCACTAAGTGTCGAATTGAGTTGGTTTGTAAATTCACTCTAAGTGTGTTATTGTATTTTTGATGAATTGATTAGGTACTTTCCATTGACGAGTTGCGGATTTCTTGGAAGCATTCATCAAGACGACAAGGTGAGTGTTAATATCCTATGTACATGTGTATGTGTAGGATGGGTGCGGGTCGGGTGAAGTGGTTCTCGGTTATAGAGCTCACTTCACATATAGGTGGATTTGATGGACTTACGTTTAGGCCCAAATTGGCACGGTTGTGCATTTTGGTTGACCACCTTTGGCGAGGTGCACGTTTTGTGTGTACGATATCACACGTGTTTGTGATGTGGAGTATATAACCCCAATGGCGAAGGGTTGATATTGTTGTGATGTGGATAACCCCGACGTGGTGGATTTTATAATCCCGTGACCGTGGGTTTTGAATTGTGAAAGTGGATCTCGTGTAGTTCGGATTCACGATGACGCGTGTAGTTCGGTCATCTTATCAGAAGTGAGACTCGTGTAGTTCGGATTCACGGTGACGCGTGTAGTCCGGTCATCTTATTGAGGTAGTGATCTCGTGTAGTTCGGATTACTAAGGCTCGTGTAGTTCGGCCAACCTCGATGTTGTCTTGTTGAAGATAGTAATCTCGTGTGGCTTCGGATTACTAAAGGCTCGTGTAGTTCGGCCAATCTTCATTGTGGTGTTTGGTATTCGGTAATGGGTTAAGGGGTTAACCTTATTCGTTTATATATTGTTATATATATATTTTTTTATTGTATTGTCGTGATGTAGCTAACCCTCCGGGTGTAGCTTCTTGGCGTTGTTCACATCGTCGTTGGTGAACTTATGTTTGTTGATGCATATTTAGCTTGTTGCTTAGTGATCGTACGGTATGCTTAGATTAGCTTGCCTTTATGCTTGGATGCTCCGGTATGCGATATTTGATATTTTGTGGCGTGTCCATTTTATGCATATATATGTATGTAGTATATTTTCACTCACTAAGCGTTAGCTTACCCTCTCGTTGTTTACATTTTTATAGATTGCATGGACGTTGTGGCTCGGGTAAGCGTGAGACTCGTGGACTCGCGTAGTTGCTTTAGAAGGCTTGCTTTCGGTTTGATTAGGATTGGGTAGCGTATCCCCAATCGCCATGCTCGGCTTTATTTTGTATTAAAAGTCGTGTGGTCGAAGACTTGTATTTCGTACTAAAGGGTAATTTAGGCATATGTGGGCCCGGTGTCGTAAAACCTTTTTTATTAATGGAACGTGTTAATTTTAACTATTGTAACATGTTGTGAAAAGCATTTGGTCTAAATGTGTCGGGAAGTCGAAGATCTTTTTGCGTGAGTTGGAAAATCCGGACAGCGGGCTGCCAGGCCCTGTGCGCGCCGCGCACCCCATCTGGTCAGCCCAGTCAGTTTTAAAAATTTTTTATTCCGCATTTTTGGTTGGTTAACGGGTTGGGATGTTACAATTATATATACCGATCACCAAAGTCTCCAACACATATTTAATCAGAAACAACTAAACATGAGGCAGCGTAGGTGGATTGAGTTATTGAATGATTACGATTTCGAGATTCGTTACCATCCGAGGAAGGCGAATGTGGTAGCAGAAGCTTTGAGTAGAAAGGACAGAGAACCTATGCGGGTAAAAGCTATGAATATAATTATTCGTACTAACCTTACTACTCAAATAAAAGAGGTGCAGCAAGGTGTCGTAAAAGAAGGGAATTTGAAGAATGAAATACCCAAAGGATCGGAGAAACACCTTAATATTCGAGAAGACGGAACCCAGTATAGAGTCGAAAGAATTTGGGTACCAAAATTTGGAGATGTGAGAAAAATGGTACTTGGGGAAGCACATAAAACCAGATACTCAATACATCTCGGAGCGGGAAAGATGTACAAGGACCTCAAGAAATATTTTTGGTGGCCGAGTATGAAAGCCGATATTGCGAGATATGTAGGAGAATGTTTGACGTGTTCTAAGGTCAAAGCTGAACATCAGAAACCATCAGGTCTACTTCAATAACCTGAAATCCCAGAATGGAAATGGGAAAATATTACCATGGATTTCATTACTAAATTGCCAAGAACTACAAGTGGTTATGATACTATTTGGGTAATAGCCGATCGTCTTACCAAATCAGCACACTTTCTGCCAATGAGAGAAGATGATAAAATGGAGAATTTAGCGCGATTATATTTAAAGGAAGTTGTCTCCAGACATGGAATACCAATCTCTATTATCTCTGATAGGGATGGCAGATTTGTTTCAAGATTTTGGCAGACACTGCAACAAGCATTGGGAACTCGTCTAGACATGAGTATTGCTTATCATCCACAAACTGATGGGCAAAGTGAAAGGACGATACAGACTCTTGAAGACATGCTACGAGCATGTGTTATCGATTTCGGAAACAGTTGGGATCGACACCTACCGTTAGCAGAATTTTCCTACAACAACATTTACCATTCGAGTATTGAGATGGCGCCGTTTGAAGCACTTTATGGTAGAAAATGCAGGTCTCCGATTTGTTGGAGTGAAATGGGGGATAGACAGATTATGGGTCCGGAGATAATACAAGAAACTACCGAGAAAATCATCCAAATTCAACAACGATTGAAAACCGGCCAGGGTCGACAAAAGAGCTACGCGGAGAGTAAAAGAAAAGATATAGAATTTGAGATTGGAGAGATGGTCATGCTTAAGGTTTCACCTTGGAAAGGCATTGTTCGATTTGGTAAATGGGGGAAACTAAATCCAAGGTACATTGGACCATTCAGGATTATAGATCGTGTCGGACCAGTAGCTTACCAACTTGAGTTACCTCAACAACTCGTGGCTGTACATAACACTTTCCACATCTCGAATTTGAAGAAATGTTTTGCTAAAGAAGATCTCACTATTCCATTAGACGAAATCCAAATCAACGAAAAACTTCAATTTATTGAAAAACCCGTCGAAATAATGGATCGTGAGGTTAAAAGACTTAAGCAAAATAAGATACCAATTGTTAAGGTTCGATGGAATGCTCGTAGAGGACCCGAGTTCACCTGGGAGCGTGAAGATCAAATGAAGAAGAAATATCCACACGTATTTCCAGAAGATTCGTCAACACCTTAACGGGTAGGTACTGTAGTGACTCGAACTTTACCATGTTTATATATATTAAATAAAATTGATATTTACATGATTAAATGTTTCCAACATGTTAAGCAATCAAACTTGTTAAGACTTGATTATTTAAAATGAGTGTCATGTTGACAATTGACCACCCAAGTTGACCGGCGATTCACGAACGTTAAAACTTGTAAAAACTATATGATATATATATATATATATATATATATATATATATATATATATATATATATATATATATATATATATATATATATATATATATATATATATATATATATATATATATATATATATTTAACATGATATTATGATAAGTAATTATATCACTAGGTATATTAACAATGAGTTATATACATAAAAATGAGACAACTAAGTTAAGAAACTCGAAACGATATATATAATGATTATCGTTATAACAACGTCTTACTAAATACATATGTATCATATTAAGATATTATTACACTATATTTAACATGATAAAATGATAATTATATATATCATTAAGTATATTAACAATGAACTACATATGTAAAAGAAGACTACTAACTTAAGAATTTCGAAACAATATATATACGTAACGATTATCGTTGTAATAGTATTTTAACATATATATATGATGTTAAGACATATTCATACACCATGTTATCATGTTAACATAACAATTTAACATCTCATTTAAGTATAATAACAATGAATTAATTACATTTAACAAGATCGTTAACTTAAAGGTTTCTAAAACAACACTTACATGTAACGACTAACGATGACTTAACGACTCAGTTAAAATGTATATACATGTAGTGTGAAAGGACCCGTCCTAATCCATCCGGACGAAGTCCATATCGATTATAAACGATTCACAACAGTTGATTACATCGCGAGGTACTTGACCTCTATATGATACATTTTACAAACATTGCATTCGTTTTGAAAAGACAATCTTTCATTACATCTAAAGTTGACAGGCATGCATACCATTTCATAATATATCCAACTTTAATTAACTTAATAATGATCTTGAATAACTCAACGACTCGAATGCAACATTTTTTGAAATATGTCATGAATGACTCCAAGTAATATCTTTAAAATGATCAAATGCACAGCGGAAGATTTCTTTCGTACCTGAGAATAAACATGCTTTCAAGTGTCAACCAAAAGGTTGGTGAGTTCATTAGTTTAGCATAAATAATCATTTCATAATTTTAATAGACCACAAGATTCCATATTTCTATTTCTCATAAACATACGTCCCATACATAGAGACAAAAATATCATTCATATGGATTGAACACCTGGTAACCGACATTCACAATATGCATATAAGAATATCCCCATCATTCCGGGATCCTTCTTCGGACATGATATAAATTTCAAAGTACTAAAGCATCCGGTACTTTGGATGGGGCTTGTTGGGCCCGATAGATCTATCTTTAGAGTTCGCGTCAATTAGGGTGTCTGTTCCCTAATTTTTAGATTACCAGACTTAATAAAAAGGGGCATATTCTATTTCGATCATTCAACCATATAATGTAGTTTCAATTACTTGTGTCTATTTCGTAAAACAGTTATAAAAGCGCATGTATTCTCAGTCCCAAAAATGTAAAGAGTAAAAGGGAGTAAATGAAACTCACCTAATGTATTTTGTAGTAAAAATACATAGAACGACATTGAACAAGTATAGGGTTGGCCTCGGATTCACGAACCTATATCATTTGTATGTATATTAAAACATATAATTGAAATCTCAAAATTTCATTCATAAA
This sequence comes from Rutidosis leptorrhynchoides, assembly GCF_046630445.1. NCBI lineage: Eukaryota > Viridiplantae > Streptophyta > Magnoliopsida > Asterales > Asteraceae > Rutidosis > Rutidosis leptorrhynchoides. The sequence goes on along the minus strand of NC_092334.1, from coordinate 475,110,877 downwards.
TATATAATATTTGTATATATTTTGTAGTTATATTTATACTAGATTCCATTTTAAAAATATATATTTTATTTTATATCTTAAATTATATGTTACATATATTTATTTTGTATATGTATTTAAAGTGATTAATATAGTTATTTTGATATCTATATATATTTAGTATTATATTAAAAATACTTAATTTATTGTATGTAAGTTTTTATATATATGTAATGTTAATATGATTTATATATAGAATATTAATATATGTAAATAAGATGTCTTATGTACAAAATATTTACTTGTTTAAAAATGATAGTTTTGATATTACTGATTTACTACAAATATTAATAATAATCTTATTAAAATGATAAAATTAATGATAATACTTCAGTCAATATTGCTAATACTAATTATAAAATGATACTAATACTAATAATATACCTATGTAAATAATAAAAGTTCTAATATTTATAACATGATAATAATACTAATCATAATCATAATAGTGATAATAATACTTAAAATAATAAATTTGGTAATATTATTAATAATACTTTTAATAATAATATGATAAAGTTAATAATAATGTTAATAACAATAATAACAATAATACTTAAGGATGATCCTAAAATGATAATTTTTAGTAATAAAGAATGATAATTTTAAATAAAAAAATGTTAATTCAATAATAATACAAATTTTAATAAATTGATTAAAGAAGATAGTGATACACTTGGTAATAATAATAATAATAATAATAATAATAATAATAATAATAATAATAATAATAATAATAATAATAATAATAATAATAATAATAATATTTATACCTTGAATATTAAGTAAGTCCATAAACATGGCCCATTTATGTTGATAATTGGATCTCTAGAATAGCCCATCCAATAGTCCAGTACAATACGGTTCCTTTGTGTTAGGTTTAAGTTGTGAGTATTAGGGTATCTAGCAGAGTATTCGACATTTCCTCAATCATGGTTTCGATTTTTTTTTCTGCTCATCACCGATCATCTTCCATCATCATCGTTCTTCCTTATTAATCATCATCATTTAACAAATCATAACCGGCATAATTAAGGATCTATATTCGAGATACAGTGATCGATTTTTCAGAAGGAGCTTTTTTAATAACATCTTCAATGAAGTTGATTCATATAAATTGGGTTTAGAATCTTGAGGTATAATCAGATTCTAATACTGGTACATCAACACATCTAAATGACATCAACTGATTCTTCTTCAATTGAATCGGTTTCTTCGTTTGAGTTTGTCAAATAAAGTTCAGTCTCAGATTGATTCGAACGAATTAGCGAACAGGTAAACCCTCAGATCTCTTAAAATAGAATATAGTAATTTCTAATAGTGTTTTCTTGATATTTTAGGTTTATGGTGAAGATTGTTTTGCAGGTGGTGATTCTAATGATTGTGATGGGTTTTATAATCTAATATGGGTGTCGATTCCCTAATAACTTCTTGAGAAACATCTGAAAGGTAATATGATAATGAAGGATTTGAAATCTTTATATTACTTGAGGCTTTCTTAATTTTTACCTAAATATAATTATGATCACATCAATGTTTTCACTATTGTCGTCGGATCTTAGTATGCTCTTTATGTTACTGATATTAATCAATGACTATAGCTAGCAAATTATTCCAGCCGTAGACAGAGAATAGGAACAGCAGAAGCTTTAAATTTTATGATGGGTTGTGGTAGTTATCGATTGGTGGTTTGGAGTGGTGATTGATTAGATCAAGAAGGAACCCGGTAGCAACAACAATCACAATGGTGATGAGCTGCAATATAAAGTAGCAGCGACTAATAACATCCATCAGGTAATAATAACAATAATTCGAGTTTCGTGAATTTATTTTTGATAGTATTTGCATTGTTATCCGAAAGTAGATACAGAAGTAATGCTTTTCGAAAGGTTGTAGGTTTAGTTCTTGGGTTCTAGCTAAACATAACACAAATGCAGCAGTCTGCAGCAGTTTATTCAAAACCGAAATAAACAGAACGAGATTAGTTACTTACATTGGGGTTGTGGTGGTTGTCAGGTATATTTATACATGTATCATATATACATAGAGAGAGAATAGATGATGGGTTTGTTTGACAGCCATAAACAGACATAGCAGTTCATAGTAGCTGTTGCAGATTAGATAATCATGAATAAGTGATTGTTTGTGTGGTATTTTGTAGGTGGAAAGAGAAGAAGCAGGAAAAGACACAAGTGATGGTACTGGTGTGTAGTGACCCGAACTATTCCATGTTTATATATATTAATTGAGATTGATATTTACATGATTAAATGTTTCCAACATGTTAAGCAATCAAACTTGTTAAGACTTGATTAATTGAAATATGTTTCATATAGACAATTGACCACCCAAGTTGACCGGTGATTCACGAACGTTAAAACTTGTAAAAACTATATGCTGACATATATATGGATATATATATAGTTAACATGATACTATGATAAGTAAACATATCATTAAGTATATTAACAATGAACTACATATGTAAAAACAAGACTACTAACTTAATGATTTTTAAACGAGACATATATGTAACGATTATCGTTGTAAAGACATTTAATGTATATATATCATATTAAGAGATATTCATACATGATAATATCATGATAATATAATAATTTAAAATCTCATTTGATATTATAAACATTGGGTTAACAACATTTAACAAAGATCGTTAACCTAAAGGTTTCAAAACAACACTTACATGTAACGACTAACGATGACTTAACGACTCAGTTAAAATGTATATACATGTAGTGTTTTAATATGTATTTATACACTTTTGAAAGACTTCAATACACTTATCAAAATACTTCTACTTAACAAAAATGCTTACAATTACATCCTCGTTCAGTTTCATCAACAATTCTACTCGTATGCACCCGTATTTGTACTCGTACAATACACAGCTTTTAGATGTATGTACTATTGGTATATACACTTCAATGATCAGCTCTTAGCAGCCCATGTGAGTCACCTAACACATGTGGGAACCATCATTTGGCAACTAGCATGAAATATCTCATAAAATTACAAAAATATGAGTAATCATTCATGACTTATTTACATGAAAACAAAATTACATATCCTTTATATCTAATCGATACACCAACGACCAAAAACACCTACAAACACTTTCATTCTTCAATTTTATTCATCTAATTGATCTCTCTCAATTTTTATCTTCAAGTTCTAAGTGTTCTTCATAAATTCTACAAGTTCTAGTTACATAAAATCAAGAATACTTTCAAGTTTGCTAGCTCACTTCCAATCTTGTAAGGTGATCATCCAACCTCAAGAAATCTTTGTTTCTTACAGTAGGTTATCATTCTAATACAAGGTAATAATCATATTCAAACTTTGGTTAAATTTCTATAACTATAACAATCTTATTTCAAGTGATAATCTTACTTGAACTTGTTTTCGTGTCATGATTCTGCTTCAAGAACTTCGAGCCATCCAAGGATCCGTTGAAGCTAGATCCATTTTTCTCTTTTCCAGTAGGTTTATCCAAGGAACTTAAGGTAGTAATGATGTTCATAACATCATTCGATTCATACATATAAAGCTATCTTATTCGAAGGTTTAAACTTGTAATCACTAGAACATAGTTTAGTTAATTCTAAACTTGTTCGCAAACAAAAGTTAATCCTTCTAACTTGACTTTTAAAATCAACTAAACACATGTTCTATATCTATATGATATGCTAACTTAATGATTTAAAACCTGGAAACACGAAAAACACCGTAAAACCGGATTTACGCCGTCGTAGTAACACCGCGGGCTGTTTTGGGTTAGTTAATTAAATACTATGATAAACTTTGATTTAAAAGTTGTTATTCTGAGAAAATGATTTTTATTATGAACATGAAACTATATCCAAAAATTATGGTTAAACTCAAAGTGGAAGTATGTTTTCTAAAATGGTCATCTAGACGTCGTTCTTTCGACTGAAATGACTACCTTTACAAAAATGACTTTAACTTATTTTTTCGACTATAAACCTATATTTTTCTGTTTAGATTCATAAAATAGAGTTCAATATGAAACCATAGCAATTTGATTCACTTAAAAAGGATTTAAAATGAAGAAGTTATGGGTAAAACAAGATTGGATAATTTTTCTCATTTTAGTTACGTGAAAATTGGTAACAAATCTATTCCAACCATAACTTAATCAACTTGTATTGTATATTATGTAATCTTGAGATACCATAGACACGTATACAATGTTTCGACCTATCATGTCGACACATCTATATATATTTCGGAACAACCATAGACACTCTATATGTGAATGTTGGAGTTAGCTATACAGGGTTGAGGTTGATTCCAAAATATATATAGTTTGAGTTGTGATCAATACTGAGATACGTATACACTGGGTCGTGGATTGATTCAAGATAATATTTATCGATTTATTTCTGTACATCTAACTGTGGACAACTAGTTGTAGGTTACTAACGAGGACAGCTGACTTAATAAACTTAAAACATCAAAATATATTAAAAGTATTGTAAATATATTTTGAACATACTTTGATATATATGTATATATTGTTATAGGTTCGTGAATCAACCAGTGGCCAAGTCTTACTTCCCGACGAAGTAAAAATCTGTGAAAGTGAGTTATAGTCCCACTTTTAAAATCTAATATTTTTGGGATCAGAATACATGCAGGTTTTATAAATGATTTACAAAATAGACACAAGTACGTGAAACTACATTCTATGGTTGAATTATCGAAATCGAATATGCCCCTTTTTATTAAGTCTGGTAATCTAAGAATTAGGGAACAGACACCCTAATTGACGCGAATCCTAAAGATAGATCTATTGGGCCTAACAAACCCCATCCAAAGTACCGGATGCTTTAGTACTTCGAAATTTATATCATATCCGAAGGGTGTCCCGGAATGATGGGGATATTCTTATATATGCATCTTGTTAATGTCGGTTACCAGGTGTTCACCGTATGAATGATTTTTTATCTCTATGTATGGGATGTGTATTGAAATATGAAATCTTGTGGTCAATTATTATGATTTGATATATATAGGTTAAACCTATAACTCACCAACATTTTTGTTGACGTTTTAAGCATGTTTATTCTCAGGTGATTATTAAGAGCTTCCGCTGTCGCATACTTAAATAAGGATGAGATTTGGAGTCCATGCTTGTATGATATTGTGTAAAAACTGCATTCAAGAAACTTATTTTGTTGTAACATATTTGTATTGTAAACCATTATGTAATGGTCGTGTGTAAACAGGATATTTTAGATTATCATTATTTGATAATCTACGTAAAGCTTTTTAAACCTTTATTGATGAAATAAAGGTTATGGTTTGTTTTAAAATGAATGCAGTCTTTGAAAAACGTCTCATATAGAGGTCAAAACCTCGCAACGAAATCAATTAATATGGAACGTTTTTAATCAATAAGAACGGGACATTTCAGTTGGTATCCGAGCGTTGGTCTTAGAGAACCAGAATTTTGCATTAGTGTATCTTATCGAGTTTGTTAGGATGCATTAGTGAGTCTGGACTTCGACCGTGTTTACTTGAAAAATGATTGCTTAACAAATTTTGTTGGAAACTATATATTTTTAACATGTGAATATTATGTGATATATTAATCTCTTAACGCGTTTGATATTATGTGATAGATGTCTACCTCTAGAACAAGTCCCATTGACTCACCTAATAATAATGAAGAGTCAAATGTAAATTGGAATGATTCGTGGACTGGTTCACAAGTTCCCGATGAGGAACCGGAAGCAGAGTCGGAACCGGAAGAAGAATCGGAACCGGATGAAGAAATAGAACCGGTGGGGGAAATAATAAAACGGTTAAGTAAAAGAAAATCCTCAACCAACCGACCAAGGTTAATTATGGTCAATGGTGTTTCCGCCAAGGAACCAAAATATTGGGAGGATTACCAATTCTCCGATGAATCGGATTCCGACGAGAATTCCGATGATGTTATAGAAATTACCCCAACTGAATTTAAAAAGGCAAAAGAAAATAATAAGGGAAAGGGCATAAAAATAGAGAAATCTAATTCCAACCCCGATGAACTTTATATGTATCGTCAACCCCCGAAGTCCTTAAGTTGTAACAATGACCCGGGAACCTCTAAACCACCAGGTTTTTCTAAACCAATGTGGATAACGACGGCTCGTATTAGGGGAACATCATATATCCCTAGAAACTTGGCAAAACGAACCAAAACCGAAGAAGAAGAAACAAGCGAGTCGGAATAAGATAGTTGTATTCGTGTGGTGTAATATAAGTAATATAGTGTGCTTATGCTTTATGATATATGTAAAAATTGCTCGTATTAATAAGTATTTTTTTTTATGAATCTAACTCTTGTCTATTTTACAGTATAAAAACACAAAATGGATAGACAACCTAATATTTTAAGAGACCTACCCGGAGACATGATTGATGAAATCTTGTCTAGAGTCGGTCAGAATTCTTCGGCACAACTATTTAAGGCGAGATCAGTTTGTAAGACATTCGAAGAACGTTCCAAGAATGCCTTGGTTTATAAAAGGCTTTCGTTCGAAAGATGGGGGATATCACATTGGGAAATCCATAAGTTACGATGTGTTTACTTTGACACATATATTGCGGGGAACCCAAATGCTATTTTACGCAATGGGTTAAGAAATTATTTTGACTCAATATATCCGAATATTGGACTTCGTGATTTAGAAAAAGCGGCTAACATGCAACATAAAGAAGCATGTTATGCTTACGGATTAGTAATGTTCGCTTCTCACCAAAGTGAGAACAAGAACATCGGGCTACAACTATTAAACAAAACGTTCCCACAAGTGACGGAGTCGGTAATTGGGGTAAGAAATGAGGTTTTTAGATTGTTACGGGACTGTTGGACATTACGTAACCCTCGTCCCTTTGACGACGTTACAACACGCTGTCTTATCAACGGCCATAATGGTTATGTTCCACAAGACCAAGGATGGGAAGTAATCCTAGTAAAACCAGAATGCATGACTTGTTTCTGGACGTATGAATTACGTGTCTTTATTGCCTTTGCTGAACGACTTGTGTACTAGCTAGAATTATCTTCACAACCATCTTGTATCAAATTTATTGTGTGCTATATTTCATGTTATATGTAAAATAAGCGGTATTGTAAGTTTGTAAAATATTGTGTAAAAGTTTGAACGCGAAATATTATTATAATCAGTTTTTCATATAGAATTGTAGTAGTTGAATTGTATATTAGCTACTAAGTATGAACTTAACGGGTAGGTACTACCCGAATTTAAACTTATAAAATGCTAATATGAAGAAAAAGCTTTTATAAATGAGTTCATATTATGCTACGAAATACTATTAACTACTCTTAATATTCTGTATGATTAACTTGTTCCATTTGAATATTTTGAAGGAAATGGCACCGACTACTCGACACACCGTGAATATGAATGAAGAGGAATTCCGTACTTTTTTAGCTTCAAACATAGCTGCAGTACAGGCTGCGCTACATACCAACAATAACCTTGGATCTAGCAGTACAGGAAATCGTGTAGGATGCACCTACAAAGAATTCACTGCCTGCAAACCTTTGGAATTTGATGGAACCGAAGGACCGATCGGATTGAAACGGTGGACCGAGAAGGTCGAATCGGTGTTTGCCATAAGTAAGTGTACTGAAGAGGACAAAGTGAAGTACGCTACGCATACCTTCACAGGTTCTGCGTTAACATGGTGGAATACCTATCTAGAGCAAGTGGGACAAGACGATGCGTACGCACTACCGTGGTCAGCATTCAAGCACTTGATGAACGAGAAGTACCGTCCCAGAACCGAGGTCAATAAGCTCAAGACAGAACTTAGAGGGTTACGAACCCAAGGATTTGATATTACCACGTATGAAAGACGATTCACAGAATTGTGTCTATTGTGTCCGGGAGCGTTTGAAGATGAGGAAGAGAAGATCGAAGCGTTTGTGAAAGGATTACCGGAAAGAATCCAAGAAGATATAAGTTCACACGAGCCCGCCTCCATACAACAGGCATGTAGAATGGCTCACAAACTAGTGAACCAGATTGAAGAAAGAATTAAAGAACAGACTGCTGAAGAGGCTAATGTGAAGCAAGTCAAAAGAAAGTGGGAGGAAAACGGTGATAAGAATCACCAATATAACAACAACAGCAATTACAACAATAATCGCAACAATTATCCCAACAATCGCAACATCAATCGCAACTACAACAAACGGCCCAACAACAACAACAACAACAACAACAACTACAACAATCATCCCAACAACAATAATAACCGCAACAACAACAACAATCAGAAGCAGCTATGCCAAAGGTGTGAAAAGTATCACTCGGGGTTCTGCACCAAATTTTGCAATAAGTGTAAAAGAAATGGTCATAGCGCGGCGAAGTGTGAGGTCTACGGACCAGGGGTTAATAGAACAAAAGGAACAAATGGTGTCGGAACGAGTAATGGTGGAGCAAGTAGTGTCGGAGCAAGTTATGCAAATGTAGTTTGTTATAAATGTGGAAAACCGGGCCACATTATTAGAAATTGCCCGAACCAGGAGAACACGAATGGACAAGGCCGCGGAAGAGTTTTCAATATTAATGCGGCAGAGGCACAGGAAGACCCGGAGCTTGTTACGGGTACGTTTCTTATTGACAATAAATCTGCTTACGTTTTATTTGATTCGGGTGCGGATAGAAGCTATATGAGTAGAGACTTTTGTGCTAAATTAAGTTGTCCATTGACGCCTTTGGATAGTAAATTTTTACTCGAATTAGCAAATGGTAAATTAATTTCAGCAGATAATATATGTCGGAATCGAGAAATTAAACTGGTTAGCGAAACATTTAAGATTGACTTGATACCAGTAGAGTTAGGGAGTTTTGATGTGATAATCGGTATGGACTGGTTGAAAGAAGTGAAAGCAGAGATCGTTTGTTACAAAAATGCAATTCGCATTATACGAGAAAAAGGAAAACCCTTAATGGTGTACGGAGAAAAGGGCAACACGAAGCTACATCTTATTAGTAATTTGAAGGCACAAAAACTAATAAGAAAAGGTTGCTATGCTATTCTAGCACACGTCGAGAAAGTACAAACTGAAGAAAAGAGCATCAATGATGTTCCCATTGCAAAAGAATTTCCCGATGTATTTCCGAAAGAATTACCGGGATTACCCCCACATCGATCCGTTGAATTTCAAATAGATCTTGTACCAGGAGCTGCACCAATAGCTCATGCTCCTTATAGACTCGCACCCAGCGAGATGAAAGAACTGCAAAGCCAATTACAAGAACTTTTAGAGCGTGGTTTCATTCGACCAAGCACATCACCGTGGGGAGCTCCTGTTTTGTTTGTCAAGAAGAAAGATGGTACATTCAGGTTGTGTATCGACTACCGAGAGTTGAACAAACTTACCATCAAGAACCGCTACCCACTACCGAGAATCGACGACTTATTTGATCAACTGCAAGGCTCGTCTATTTATTCAAAGATTGACTTACGTTCCGGGTATCATCAAATGCGGGTGAAAGAAGATGATATTCCAAAGACTGCTTTCAGAACACGTTACGGTCATTACGAGTTTATGGTCATGCCGTTTGGTTTAACTAATGCACCAGCTGTGTTCATGGACCTTATGAACCGAGTGTGTGGACCATACCTTGACAAGTTTGTCATTGTTTTCATTGATGACATACTTATTTACTCAAAGAATGACCAAGAACACGGTGAACATTTGAGAAAGGTGTTAGAAGTATTGAGGAAGGAAGAATTGTACGCTAAGTTTTCAAAGTGTGCATTTTGGTTGGAAGAAGTTCAATTCCTCGGTCACATAGTGAACAAAGAAGGTATAAAGGTGGATCCGGCAAAGATAGAAACTGTTGAAAAGTGGGAAACCCCGAAAACTCCGAAACACATACGCCAGTTTTTAGGACTAGCTGGTTACTACAGAAGGTTCAACCAAGACTTTTCCAGAATAGCAAAACCCTTGACTGCATTAACGCATAAAGGGAAGAAATTTGAATGGAATGATGAACAAGAGAAAGCGTTTCAGTTATTGAAGAAAAAGCTAACTACGGCACCTATATTGTCATTGCCTGAAGGGAATGATGATTTTTTGATTTATTGTGACGCATCAAAGCAAGGTCTCGGTTGTGTATTAATGCAACGAACGAAGGTGATTGCTTATGCGTCTAGACAATTGAAGATTCACGAACAAAATTATACGACGCATGATTTGGAATTAGGCGCGGTTGTTTTTGCATTAAAGACTTGGAGGCACTACTTATATGGGGTCAAAAGTATTATATATACCGACCACAAAAGTCTTCAACACATATTTAATCAGAAACAACTGAATATGAGGCAGCGTAGGTGGATTGAATTGTTGAATGATTACGACTTTGAGATTCGTTACCACCCGGGAAAGGCAAATGTGGTAGCCGATGCCTTGAGCAGGAAGGACAGAGAACCCATTCGAGTAAAATCTATGAATATAATGATTCATAATAACCTTACTACTCAAATAAAGGAGTCGCAACAAGGAGTTTTAAAAGAGGGAAATTTAAAGGATGAAATACCCAAAGGATCGGAGAAGCATCTTAATATTCGGGAAGACGGAACCCGGTATAGGGCTGAACGGATTTGGGTACCAAAATTTGGAGATATGAGAGAAATGGTACTTAGAGAAGCTCATAAAACCAGATACTCAATACATCCTGGAACGGGGAAGATGTACAAGGATCTCAAGAAACATTTTTGGTGGCCGGGTATGAAATCCAATGTTGCTAAATACGTAGGAGAATGTTTGACGTGTTCTAAGGTCAAAGCTGAGCATCAGAAACCATCAGGTCTACTTCAACAACCCGAAATCCCGGAATGGAAATGGGAAAACATTACCATGGATTTCATCACTAAATTGCCAAGGACTGCAAGTGGTTTTGATACTATTTGGGTAATAGTTGATCGTCTCACCAAATCAGCACACTTCCTGCCAATAAGAGAAGATGACAAGATGGAGAAGTTAGCACGACTGTATTTGAAGGAAGCCGTCTCCAGACATGGAATACCAATCTCTATTATCTCTGATAGGGATGGCAGATTTATTTCAAGATTCTGGCAGACATTACAGCAAGCATTAGGAACTCGTCTAGACATGAGTACTGCCTATCATCCACAAACTGATGGGCAGAGCGAAAGAACGATACAAACGCTTGAAGACATGCTACGAGCATGTGTTATTGATTTCGGAAACAGTTGGGATCGACATCTACCGTTAGCAGAATTTTCCTACAACAACAGCTACCATTCAAGCATTGAGATGGCGCCGTTTGAAGCACTTTATGGTAGAAAGTGCAGGTCTCTGATTTGTTGGAGTGAAGTGGGGGATAGACAGATTACGGGTCCGGAGATTATACAAGAAACTACCGAGAAGATCATCCAAATTCAACAACGGTTGAAAACCGCCCAAAGTCGACAAAAGAGCTACGCTGACATTAAAAGAAAAGATATAGAATTTGAAATTGGAGAGATGGTCATGCTTAAAGTTGCACCTTGAAAAGGCGTTGTTCGATTTGGTAAACGAGGGAAATTAAATCCAAGGTATATTGGACCATTCAAGATTATTGATCGTGTCGGACCAGTAGCTTACCGACTTGAGTTACCTCAACAACTCGCGGCTGTACATAACACTTTCCACGTCTCGAATTTGAAGAAATGTTTTGCTAAAGAAGATCTCACTATTCCGTTAGATGAAATCCAAATCAACGAAAAACTTCAATTCATCGAAGAACCCGTCGAAATAATGGATCGTGAGGTTAAAAGACTTAAGCAAAACAAGATACCAATTGTTAAGGTTCGATGGAATGCTCGTAGAGGACCCGAGTTCACCTGGGAGCGTGAAGGTCAAATGAAGAAGAAATACCCGCATCTATTTCCAGAAGATTCGTCAACACCTTCAACAGCTTAAAATTTCGGGACGAAATTTATTTAACGGGTAGGTACTGTAGTGACCCGAACTTTTCCATGTTTATATATATTAATTGAGATTGATATTTACATGATTAAATGTTTCCAACATGTTAAGCAATCAAACTTGTTAAGACTTGATTAATTGAAATATGTTTCATATAGACAATTGACCATCCAAGTTGACCGGTGATTCACGAACGTTAAAACTTGTAAAAACTATATGCTGACATATATATGGATATATATATATAGTTAACATGATACTATGATAAGTAAACATATCATTAAGTATATTAACAATGAACTACATATGTAAAAACAAGACTACTAACTTAATGATTTTTAAACGAGACATATATGTAACGATTATCGTTGTAAAGACATTTAATGTATATATATCATATTAAGAGATATTCATACATGATAATATCATGATAATATAATAATTTAAAATCTCATTTGATATTATAAACATTGGGTTAACAACATTTAACAAAGATCGTTAACCTAAAGGTTTCAAAACAACACTTACATGTAACGACTAACGATGACTTAACGACTCAGTTAAAATGTATATACATGTAGTGTTTTAATATGTATTTATACACTTTTGAAAGACTTCAATACACTTATCAAAATACTTCTACTTAACAAAAATGCTTACAATTACATCCTCGTTCAGTTTCATCAACAATTCTACTCGTATGCACCCGTATTCGTACTCGTACAATACACAGCTTTTAGATGTATGTACTATTGGTATATACACTTCAATGATTAGCTCTTAGCAGCCCATGTGAGTCACCTAACACATGTGGGAACCATCATTTGGCAACTAGCATGAAATATCTCATAAAATTACAAAAATATGAGTAATCATTCATGACTTATTTACATGAAAACAAAATTACATATCCTTTATATCTAATCCATACACCAATGACCAAAAACACCTACAAACACTTTCATTCTTCAATTTTCTTCATCTAATTGATCTCTCTCAAGTTCTATCTTCAAGTTCTAAGTGTTCTTCATAAATTCTACAAGTTCTAGTTACATAAAATCAAGAATACTTTCAAGTTTGCTAGCTCACTTCCAATCTTGTAAGGTGATCATCCAACCTCAAGAAATCTTTGTTTCTTACAGTAGGTTATCATTCTAATACAAGGTAATAATCATATTCAAACTTTAGTTAAATTTCTATAACTATAACAATCTTATTTCAAGTGATGATCTTACTTGAACTTGTTTTCGTGTCATGATTCTGCTTCAAGAACTTCGAGCCATCCAAGGATCCGTTGAAGCTAGATCCATTTTTCTCTTTTCCAGTAGGTTTATCCAAGGAACTTAAGGTAGTAATGATGTTCATAACATCATTCAATTCATACATATAAAGCTATCTTATTCGAAGGTTTAAACTTGTAATCACTAGAACATAGTTTAGTTAATTCTAAACTTGTTCGCAAACAAAAGTTAATCCTTCTAACTTGACTTTTAAAATCAACTAAACACATGTTATATATCTATATGATATGCTAACTTAATGATTTAAAACCTGGAAACACGAAAAACACCGTAAAACCGGATTTACGCCGTCGTAGTAACACCGCGGGCTGTTTTGGGTTAGTTAATTAAATACTATGATAAACTTTGATTTAAAAGTTGTTATTCTGAGAAAATGATTTTTATTATGAACATGAAACTATATCCAAAAATTATGGTTAAACTCAAAGTGGAAGTATGTTTTCTAAAATGGTCATCTAGACGTCGTTCTTTAGACTGAAATGACTACCTTTACAAAAATGACTTGTAACTTATTTTTTCGACTATAAACCTATACTTTTTCTGTTTAGATTCATAAAATAGAGTTCAATATGAAACCATAGCAATTTGATTCACTTAAAACGGATTTAAAATGAAGAAGTTATGGGTAAAACAAGATTGGATAATTTTTCTCATTTTAGCTACGTGAAAATTGGTAACAAATCTATTCCAACCATAACTTAATCAACTTGTATTGTATATTATGTAATCTTGAGATACCATAGACACGTATACAATGTTTCGACCTATCATGTCGACACATCTATATATATTTCGGAACAACCATAGACACTCTATATGTGAATGTTGGAGTTAGCTATACAGGGTTGAGGTTGATTCCAAAATATATATAGTTTGAGTTGTGATCAATACTGAGATACGTATACACTGGGTCGTGGATTGATTCAAGATAATATTTATCGATTTATTTCTGTACATCTAACTGTGGACAACTAGTTGTAGGTTACTAACGAGGACAGCTGACTTAATAAACTTAAAACATCAAAATATATTAAAAGTATTGTAAATATATTTTGAACATACTTTGATATATATGTATATATTGTTATAGGTTCGTGAATCAACCAGTGGCCAAGTCTTACTTCCCGACGAAGTAAAAATCTGTGAAAGTGAGTTATAGTCCCACTTTTAAAATCTAATATTTTTGGGATCAGAATACATGCAGGTTTTATAAATGATTTACAAAATAGACACAAGTACGTGAAACTACATTCTATGGTTGAATTATCGAAATCGAATATGCCCCTTTTTATTAAGTCTGGTAATCTAAGAATTAGGGAACAGACACCCTAATTGACGCGAATCCTAAAGATAGATCTATTGGGCCTAACAAACCCCATCCAAAGTACCGGATGCTTTAGTACTTCGAAATTTATATCATATCCGAAGGGTGTCCCGGAATGATGGGGATATTCTTATATATGCATCTTGTTAATGTCGGTTACCAGGTGTTCACCGTATGAATGATTTTTTATCTCTATGTATGGGATGTGTATTGAAATATGAAATCTTGTGGTCTATTATTATGATTTGATATATATAGGTTAAACCTATAACTCACCAACATTTTTGTTGACGTTTTAAGCATGTTTATTCTCAGGTGATTATTAAGAGCTTCCGCTGTCGCATACTTAAATAAGGACGAGATTTGGAGTCCATGCTTGTATGATATTGTGTAAAAACTGCATTCAAGAAACTTATTTTGTTGTAACATATTTGTATTGTAAACCATTATGTAATGGTCGTGTGTAAACAGGATATTTTAGATTATCATTATTTGATAATCTACGTAAAGCTTTTTAAACCTTTATTGATGAAATAAAGGTTATGGTTTGTTTTAAAATGAATGCAGTCTTTGAAAAACGTCTCATATAGAGGTCAAAACCTCGCAACAAAATCAATTAATATGGAACGTTTTTAATCAATAAGAACGGGACATTTCATGGTGTTGATTTGCAAATGGAACAGAAACCAGTTGTGGAATCGTAGCAATAGCAGCAAGAAGGACTGAGTAGTAGCATACCAGTAATGGTTTTTGATTGTTTGTCTTGGGTTGTTTGAGTTGGATACTTGAGATAGAAATAGCAAACATTAGAAAATAAATTGTGGAGTGGGTGATTTGATGCATGGATATGTATATGTGTAAATAATGTCCCAGCGAAAATTATATACAATGGAATCAAATGCAGTTGTTTGTAGTGGTTGTAATGGTCGACATCTTATTCTCAAACAGAGAAAAACGAGTACAGATAGAAAAAAAAAAATGAAAAGTGATCTTGATTGGTAATTGATTTTTGGACATATCTATAACCTTGAGACAAGAATCAAGAATCAAATATAGTTTGATGGATATAGATATCAAACTCGTACCATTTATTATTATTATGATTTTTTTTATTGTACTTCTTTTTTATTAATATTAATAGATATATTACTAATATTAATACTAATTAATAATAATTTATTATACTGATTTTAAATAGAATTACTAATAATAAAATACCACTATTAATAACAATAATAATAAATTAATAATAATAATAATAGATTGAATTATTTTCTAATAACTATAATATTAATTATACAAATATTAACATCGGATATTAATTTTTAATAAGAATTATGAAATTAATAATAATAATTATTATTATTATCTGAGTAATAATATAGAGATAGAGATTTACATGGTTGTGTTGTTCGATGGGCAAACTGAAATATATATAGATTCATTTTAAATAACAACTTTATTATAACGTTTATTATTTTACAATTTAGTTCTTACAATTAAATCATATATTATTTCAAATTATATTTAAAATCATATATATATTTATTTAAATATATACATACCTATTTACAAATAGTTATTCATGAATCGTCGAAATAGTCAAAGGTCAAATGAATACATAAACACAGTTCACAGTTTTTGAGATTTCAACGTTACAGATTTTGCTTATCGTGTCGAAATCATAATAGGATTAAGTTTAAATTTGGTCAGAAATTTCCGGGTCGTCACAGTACCTACCCGTTAAAGAAATTTCGTCCCGAAATTTGAGTAAGGTCATCATGGTTAACCATAAAAATGTTTTCATGACGATTATGAGTTGATAATTAGGGTTTTATCATCACTGAGCAATATGGATAAAACAATTCGATTATTCGAAAAGTACGAATGAAGCTATCACAAAAGAATGAAATGAGTAAATGAGATTCGTCTTAACCGGTAACGTAGTCAAGGTTGATTTTAGAATTTAAGGTGCGTCTTAACTTTTGATGTTGCCTTGATTGAATTCCGGAATTCAAGGGATTTACAGAAAATCTTTGAAATCTAAAAGATCCGATTCTTCGTTTAATACGGCAATTAAGATCTCTTAAATTAAATGCGGATATCTGCCTTGATTGCTATGTCGGATACTCTTATTATAAATTTACCTCTACCGTTCCATTATTTTCACCACTTCTATATTTTCTTCCCTTGATTTACATTTCCAAGGATTGTGAAAATGTTTAATCCAGTTCTGATCATTGTTCTTATTCTGACTATCGCAACATTCATTCTCCTCTTCTAACTCCCACCGGAGGAATCTGCTTTCTTCTACTTCGCTCTTGGGGGTTATAGTGTTTTTAATTCTCCCTTGTCTTTACATTGCGATAAACATTGACATACACGGTTTGTAATTCCTGTGTTGTTATCGGGTTTTGTATACTCCTTTATATTTCGGGGCTCCATGCTTTTGTTTTCACTTCCCGACTTTAAGTCAAGCGAATAATGGTCCAGAATTTGTAGGTATAGAGTTTCGAATGATTATAATGTTCTAAGCAAGAAGGAACATGATAGCACGATTTTATTTTTAAATTTATCAACATCACGGAAGATAGAACCATCAAGAATACATTTTTCTTGATTTGTTCAGGAGTTAAGTAGAATGTAAGAGTTATGTAACATGGCACATGATGATGGTATGTTCTGTGAATCATCACGTTCCATTAGAACTCAGCATGACTTAGTGTAATATAATCACGTTGATCAAGTGTCATTATATTATACTAACTCATGCATCAGTCCTCAACATTACTTCAATAACTTTCATATTTTAAGCTCGAAAGTTTACAGAATATAGAAACTAACGGTTTCTATATGATGTAACACTGATAGTACGAAGAAATTAATGATTTCATGTAAGAATAGTTATAAAAATATATCCAGAAATATGAAGGATATTTATAATGAAAGATACGATAATATCTTGGAATATCTAAGATCAGAGGATGATAGAAACTATTGTCTGCAAGGGTTTAGAGTAATGAGCAAGATATTCACTAAAGACCTTAGCAGACATTGAATCATTCGGATTCTTTGAAGTCAAACTTATTCTTTGTGATTTTTCCACGGCTTTCTTCATAGTTTCGCATAATCTTCTTTTCGGTACTAAATTTTCTATTGAATGTTTCCATTATAATGATACACAGGAAGCACGAAGAGGTATATAATTTCGGACGAGAATATTTATGAAAATATCCTCAGAAATATCGAAGATATTGATGATGATATTTTGGAATTTCTAAGTTCGATGGTTGATGAAGAAAGGTTTTCCGCAAGATTTTAATATGAGTATGGAGCAAGATATTTGTTGAAGATTTCATCAGATCCAGAATTAACTGGATTCTTTGAATATAGGGTATGGTCCTTGTATTTGTCCTTGGTCTCCTTCATGGTTAACTCTATCCGTTTTCCAGTTCCAACGTTTCTGAGCTTTTCCAACACATTATTCTTTATCATCAAACTTCCGACTACTAAGGTCGTTTATGGTTGCCTACAGTTTCTGCTGCTTCATTCAGCTTTTTCAAAGTTCAATGTATTGATTCGTAAGCTGGGTGCCTTTTCAAAATTTCAAAATGAAAAATCATAATTCTAAGAGATAAATGTTATATGGATACATATAACTGTTGATGTAGATATGCTGTGAGTTTTCAAAGTACTGATAGCTGATTCCTGGTAACTGGTATGGCATTATTCGTTACAAGATGCGGATGAGTATATGATAGGATTTCAATGAATAAACATAATGATTTATCAGAGAGAGATTTAAACCAAGAAGAAATGAGGTTGCTGGTACGTCTACTGGTAATATGGTAAAATATGAAAGGTTCTCCGGTAACAATAAAAGAGCACGTATATATATCAAGGTTATAATAAGGTTGTTTCGAACGAAAAGTCGAAGTTGACTTGCTGGAGCTGTGATAAAATTGGCTACCTTGAAAAGGGATAGCAAAATTATTTTTGCTAATAAATGCCGAAGGATCTGACGCGGTTACATGTTAAACTTTTACTCAGTTGCCGAGAGTTTCTCAGGTGCATAACTATATGCATAAATCTTTCCTTCCGTAGATGAAGTGCGGTTAGTTCATCCTCTCGATTGAGGTGTTTTCAAGAATCATGAAAGGTTTGAATGCAGAATGTAATCGTGAAAATACAAATAAGGTTTAGGACGAAATCAAGTGGCAAACTTGAAGAATTATTTAATTTCATATGTTATAATCAATATTTTAATTCATTTTAATTGTCCAATGTCATTAGTCCACAGTCGATAGTCCACCTTTAATAGTCCAATAATTCATATATAATTTAATTTATAATATTCGAATTAATTAATACGTATCGTGACCAGTATACGTCTCAGACTCGATCACAACTCAAAGTATATATATTATTTGAGAATCAACCTCATCCCTGTATAGAGAACTCGATCATTACTGCATATAGAGTGTCTATGGTAATTCCAAATAATATATATAGATGCGTCGATATGATATGTCAAAACCTTGTATACGTGTCCCGATATTTAAAGTGCGTAAAATAAATACAGAAATTAAATGACAAAATAAATAAAGTGCGTAAAGTAAATAACAGAAATTAAATGACGATAAATAAAATTGCGAGAATATAAATTGCGATAATTAAACTACGATAAATAATTTAAATGGTGATAAGGAATTAACAGTTAGCAAGGAACAGTTAGCTAGGATTTTATTAGCATGGATTCTTAATAGAATTTCATATTGTTAATTAATCTGTTTCTAATCACTTTTTATTGTGTCCATTATTTCTTCATTATGTCACTTGTTGGATTCTGATAGGTCAAAATCCAAATATGAAATTGGATGAATATGGTTATTCTGTGGTGAATGGATTTGTATATCGGTGGATGTAAGTAGGATAGTATATGACTGTTGAAACAGATTAGAAGAACGTACAATGTAACTTACTAATGTGAAATCTTAAATATCCCTCGGGTATTACCTACCCGTTAAAATGTTTTCACCATTAACAGTTTGTACAAAAGAATTTTTAATTACAATCTTTATGAAAACATATATACATATATATTTTCTTCAGATGTAATCATGGATTTAATGAGTTAACTTAATATTAAACTCATTTAGTTTTCGGTTGGAACTAGAATAAATAATCTCTAAAACTTTATAGATTACATATTCGCCATGTCGAACGAAGATAAATGAGGTAGAATGATACGTAGAATGAAGATCATACTCAAAGTACAGATGATGATATTGAAGCATGGATTGTTGATGGTATTGGTGCTGTTATTGATGGTACTGTTGGTGCCGGTGATGTTGCCGAAGCTGGTACATTTTGCACCATATTCTCCGAGTTGATTATTCGAGCGCGAAGTTCGTTGACTTATTACTCCAGGATGATTGTCGGTCGGAACGAGCAGATGAATAAGGTTCAGAATTGTGGATAGAATATAATCTTGTCGAGTTACCCTGGAAATGAGACTGAAAATGGTGTTTCGAACTGGTTCGCCGGTAAACGCTTCAGGTTCATTGTCAAGAAGTGAATTCAGTTGGTGGAAGGGATTACCTTCTGCGCGTTTCCATTAATTAAGTCGACTACGAATCCATCAGATGAATTGATAATGGTTGATTGGTTGACTCATGCCGATGACGCTGTTTTCGGAGCTTAGGTGAACATCTATGTCGGAATAGCTGTCGGAATAACTATCGGAATAGCTATTGGAATCTGAGGGACTCGAACTGGTTGTAGTATTCCTCTCGTACGATCAGATGAGGGATTTTTGATAAGAAATAGATTATAGGATGTAGATTAGTACCCTGCAATACATAATTTACATATGCATATATAATACTAAAATCCCATAAGTTACTGAGGAATCTACGAAAGTTGTCAGGTAAAGTTACAGTAACAGATACGCTAAGATATGAAGTAGCAGATACGCTAAGATATGAATTTTGTCTATACACTATTCATGCAGTCAATGTAGTAAAACGTGTCTAGACTTAGAATGATAAGCAAGTGATTCTCTAAGAATGATAAGCAGGTAATTTTCGACACGAATGATAAGCAAAACTTTTGACATGAAGACACGGTCAAAGTCCAGGCTCACTAATGCATCTTAACGACTATCAGTTAGACATACTAATGCAAGACCTGGTTCGCTAAGACCACCGCTCTGATACCAACTGAAAGGACCCGTCCTAATCCATCCGGACGAAGTCCATATCGATTATAAACGATTCACAACAGTTGATTACATCGCGAGGTACTTGACCTCTATATGATACATTTTACAAACATTGCATTCGTTTTGAAAAGACAATCTTTCATTACATCTAAAGTTGACAGGCATGCATACCATTTCATAATATATCCAACTTTAATTAACTTAATAATGATCTTGAATAACTCAACGACTCGAATGCAACGTTTTTTGAAATATGTCATGAATGACTCCAAGTAATATCTTTAAAATGATCAAATGCACAGCGGAAGATTTCTTTCGTACCTGAGAATAAACATGCTTTCAAGTGTCAACCAAAAGGTTGGTGAGTTCATTAGTTTAGCATAAATAATCATTTCATAATTTTAATAGACCACAAGATTCCATATTTCCATTTCTCATAAACATACGTCCCATACATAGAGACAAAAATATCATTCATATGGATCGAACACCTGGTAACTGACATTCACAATATGCATATAAGAATATCCCCATCATTCCGGGATCCTCCTTCGGACATGATATAAATTTCGAAGTACTAAAGCATCCGGTACTTTGGATGGGGCTTGTTGGGCCCGATAGATCTATCTTTAGAGTTCGCGTCAATTAGGGTATCTGTTCCCTAATTTTTAGATTACCAGACTTAATAAAAAGGGGCATATTCGATTTCGATCATTCAACCATATAATGTAGTTTCAATTACTTGTGTCTATTTCGTAAAACAGTTATAAAAGCGCATGTATTCTCAGTCCCAAAAATGTAAAGAGTAAAAGGGAGTAAATAAAACTCACCTAATGTATTTTGTAGTAAAAATACATAGAACGACATTGAACAAGTATAGGGTTGGCCTCGGATTCACGAACCTATATCATTTGTATGTATATTAAAACATATAATTGAAATCTCAAAATTTCATTCATAAATATATAATATTTGTATATATTTTGTAGTTATATTTATACTAGATTCCATTTTAAAAATATATATTTTATTTTATATCTTAAATTATATGTTACATATATTTATTTTGTATATGTATTTAAAGTGATTAATATAGTTATTTTGATATCTATATATATTTAGTATTATATTAAAAATACTTAATTTATTGTATGTAAGTTTTTATATATATGTAATGTTAATATGATTTATATATAGAATATTAATATATGTAAATAAGATGTCTTATGTACAAAATATTTACTTGTTTAAAAATGATAGTTTTGATATTACTGATTTACTACAAATATTAATAATAATCTTATTAAAATGATAAAATTAATGATAATACTTCAGTCAATATTGCTAATACTAATTATAAAATGATACTAATACTAATAATATACCTATGTAAATAATAAAAGTTCTAATATTTATAACATGATAATAATACTAATCATAATCATAATAGTGATAATAATACTTAAAATAATAAATTTGGTAATATTATTAATAATACTTTTAATAATAATATGATAAAGTTAATAATAATTTTAATAACGATAATAACAATAATACTTAAGGATGATCCTAAAATGATAATTTTTAGTAATAAAGAATGATAATTTTAAATAAAAAAAATGTTAATTCAATAATAATACAAATTTTAATAAATTGATTAAAGAAGATAGTGATACACTTGGTAATAATAATAATAATAATAATAATAATAATAATAATAATAATAATAATAATAATAATAATAATAATAATAATAATAATAATAATAATAATAATAATAATAATAATATTTATACCTTGAATATTAAGTAAATCCATAAACATGGCCCATTTGTGTTGATAATTGAATCTCTAGAATAGCCCATCCAATAGTCCAGTACAATACGGTTCCTTTGTGTTAGGTTTAAGTTGTGAGTATTAGGGTATCTAGCAGAGTATTCGACATTTCCTCAATCATGGTTTCGATTTTTTTTTCTGCTCATCATCGATCATCTTCCATCATCATCGTTCTTCCTTATTAATCATTATCATTTAACAAATCATAACTGGCATAATTAAGGATCCATATTCGAGATACAGTGATCGATTTTTCAGAAGGAGCTCGATTTCATAACATCTTCAATGAAGTTGATTCATATAAATTGGGTTTAGAATCTTGAGGTATAATCAGATTCTAATACTGGTACATCAACACATCTAAATGACATCAACCGATTCTTCTTCAATTGAATCGGTTTCTTCGTTTGAGTTTGTCAAATAAAGTTCAGTCTCAGATTGATTCGAACGAATTAGCGAAAAGGTAAACCCTCAGATCTCTTAAAATAGAATATAGTAATTTCTAATAGTGTTTTCTTGATATTTTAGGTTTATGGTGAAGATTGTTTTGCAGGTGGTGATTCTAATGATTGTGATGGGTTTTATAATCTAATATGGGTGTCGATTCCCTAATAACTTCTTGAGAAACATCTGAAAGGTAATATGATAATGAAGGATTTGAAATCTTATCACATCAATGTTTTCACTATTATTGTCGAATCTTAGTATGCTCTTTATGTTACTGATATTAATCAATGACTATAGCTAGCAAGTTATTCCAGCCGTAGACAGAGAATAGGAACAGCAGAAGCTTTAAATTTTATGATGGGTTGTGGTAGTTATCGATTGGTGGTTTGGAGTGGTGATTGATTAGATCAAGAAGGAACCCGGTAGCAACAACAATCACAATGGTGATGAGCTGCAATATAAAGTAGCAGCGACTAATAACATCCATCAGGTAATAATAACAATAATTCGAGTTTCGTGAATTTGTTTTTAATAGTATTTGCATTGTTATCCGAAAGCAGATACAGAAGTAATGGTTTTCTAAAGGTTGTAGGTTTGGTTCTTGGGTTCTAGCTAAACATAACACAAATGCAGTAGTCTGCAGCAGTTTGTTCAAAACCGAAATAAATAGAACGAGATTAGTTACTTACATTGGGGTTGTGGTGGTTGTCAGGTATATTTATACATGTATCATATATACATAGAGAGAGAATAGATGATGGGTTTGTTTGACAGCCATAAACAGACATAGCAGTTCATAGTAGCTGTTGCAGATTAGATAATCATGAATAAGTGATTGTTTGTGTGGTATTTTGTAGGTGGAAAGAGAAGAAGCAGGAAAAGACACAAGTGATGGTACTGGTGTTGATTTGCAAATGGAACAGAAACCAGTTGTGGAATCGTAGCAATAGCAGCAAGAAGGACTGAGTAGTAGCATACCAGTAATGGTTTTTGATTGTTTGTCTTGGGTTGTTTGAGTTGGATACTTGAGATAGAAATAGCAAACATTAGAAAATAAATTATGGAGTGGGTGATTTGATGCATGGATATGTATATGTGTAAATAATGTCCCAGCGAAAATTATATACAATGGAATCAAATGCAGTTGTTTGTAGTGGTTGTAATGGTCGACATCTTATTCTCAAACAGAGAAAAACGAGTACAGATAGAAAAAAAAAAATGAAAAGTGATCTTGATTGGTAATTGATTTTTGGACATATCTATAACCTTGAGACAAGAATCAAGAATCAAATATAGTTTGATGGATATAGATATCAAACTCGTACCATTTATTATTATTATGATTTTTTTTATTGTACTTCTTTTTGATTAATATTAATAGATATATTACTAATATTAATACTAATTAATAATAATTTATTATACTAATTTTTAATAGAATTACTAATAATAAAATACCACTATTAATAATAATAATAATAAATTAATAATAATAATAATATATTGAATTATTTTCTAATAACTATAATATTAATTATACAAATATTAACATCGGATATTAATTTTTAATAAGAATTCAGAAATTAATAATAATTATTATTATTATTATCTGAGTAATAATATAGAGATAGAGATTTACACGGTTGTGTTGTTCGATGGGCAAAATGAAATATATATAGATTCATTTTAAATAACAACTTTATTATAACGTTTATTATTTTACAATTTAGTTCTTACAATTAAATCATATATTATTTCAAATTATATTTAAAATCATATATATATTTATTTAAATATATACATACCTATTTACAAATAGTTGTTCATGAATCGTCGGAAATAGTCAAAGGTCAAATGAATACATAAACACAGTTCACAGTTTTTGAGATTTCAACGTTACAGATTTTGCTTATCGTGTCGAAATCATAATAGGATTAAGTTTAAATTTGATCAAAAATTTCCGGGTCGTCACATAGTGTATTTAGATGTATTAGTACACTTTTGAAAGACTTCAAAACACATATCAAAGCACTTCTACTTAACAAAAATGCTTACAATTACATCCTCATTCATTTTCATCAACAATTCTACTCGTATGCACCTGTATTCATACTCGTACAATACATAGCTTCTAGATGTATATACTATTGGTATATACACTTCAATGATCAGCTCCTTAGCAGCCCATGTGAGTCATTAAACATTTGGGAACCATCATTTGGCAACTAGCATGAAATATCTCACAAAATTACAAAAAATATTATAAATCATTCATGAATTATTTACATGAAAACAAAATTACACATCTTTTATATCTAAGCCATATACCAACGACCAAAAACACCTAAAAATACTTTCATTCTTCAATTTTCTTCATCTAATTGATCTCTCTCAAGTTATATCTTCAATTTATAAGTGTTCTTCATATATTCTATAAGTTCTAGTTTCATAAAACCAAAAACACTTTTAAGTTTGCAAGATTACTTCCAAGCTTTCTAATCCATTCCAAGTAATCATCCAAGATCAAGAAACCTTTGTTACTTACAGTAGGTTATCTCTCTAATTCAAGGTAATACTCATATTTAAACTTTGATTCAATTTCTATAACTATAACAATCTTAATTCGAGCAGAAATCTTACTTGAACTTGTTTTCGTGTTATGATTCTAGTTCAAGAACTTTCAAGCCATCCAAGAATCTTTTGAAGCTAGATCATTTCTTGTGACTTCCAGTAGGTTTACCTACTTAACTTAAGATAGTAATGATGTTCATAACATCATCCGATTCATACATATAAAGCTATCTTATTCGAAGATTTAAACTTGTAATCACTAGAACATAGTTTAGTTAATTCTAAACTTATTCGCAAATAAAGTTAATCCTTCTAACTTGACTTTTAAAATCAACTAACCACATGTTCTATATCTATATGATATGCTAACTTAATGATTTAAAACCTGGAAACACGAAGAACACCGTAATACCGGACATACGCCGTCGTAGTAAAATCGGGCGCTGTTTTGGGTTAAAAAAAGTATCTTAATTTTTGAATTGGAAGTTTGTTTTCTGGAAAAATGATATTACATATAAACATGATACTATATCCAAAAATCATGGTTAAACACAAAGTGGAAGTATGTTTTTCAAAATGGTCATCAAGATGTAGTTTTTTCGACGGAAATGACTACCTCTTTAAAAAATGACTTGTAACCTGTATTTCTGACTATAAACTTATACTTTTTCTGTTTAGTTTCATAAATTTTAGTTCATTTGTTATAGCAACTTGTGTTTTGAAAAACATACTTCCACTTTGTGTTTAACCATGATTTTTGGATATAGTATCATGTTCATATGTAATATCATTTTTTCAGAAAACAAACTTCCAATTCAAAGATTAAGATACTTTTTTTAACCCAAAACAGCGCCCGATTTTACTACGACGGCGTATGTCCGGTATTACGGTGTTCTTCGTGTTTCCAGGTTTTAAATCATTAAGTTAGCATATCATATAGATATAGAACATGTGGTTAGTTGATTTTAAAAGTCAAGTTAGAAGGATTAACTTTATTTGCGAACAAGTTTAGAATTAACTAAACTATGTTCTAGTGATTACAAGTTTAAATCTTCGAATAAGATAGCTTTACATGTATGAATCGAATGATGTTATGAACATCATTACTACCTTAAGTTTATTAGGTAAACCTACTGGAAGTGACAAGAAATGATCTAGCTTCAAAATATTCTTGGATGGCTTGAAAGTTCTTGAAGTAGAATCATAACACGAAAAAAAGTTCAAGAAAGATTTCTGCTCGAATTAAGATTGTTATAGTTATAGAAATTGAATCAAAGTTTGAATATGAGTATTACCTTGAATTAGGGAGATAACCTACTAAAAGTAACAAAGGTTTCTGGATCTTGGATGATTACTTGGAATGGATTAGAAAGCTTGGAAGTAATCTTGCAAACTTGAAAGTGTTCTTGGTTTTATGAAACTAGAACTTATAGAATATATGAAGAACACTTAGAACTTGAAGATAGAACTTGAGAGAGATTAATTAGATGAAAAAAATTGAAGAATGAAAGTGTTTGTATGTGTTTTTTGTCGTTGGTATATGGATTAGATATAAAGGATGTGTAATTTTGTTTTCATGTAAATAATTCATGAATGATTTATAATATTTTTTGAAATTTTGTGAGATATTTCATGATAGTTGCCAAATGATAGTTCCCATATGTTTAATGACTCACATGGGCTGCTAAGGAGCTAATCATTGAAGTGTATATACTAATAGTATATACATCTAGAAGCTGTGTATTGTACGAGTACGAATACGGGTGCATACGAGTAGAATTGTTGATGAAAATGAATGAGGATGTAATTGTAAGCATTTTTGTTAAGTAGAAGTACTTTGATATGTGTCTTGAAGTCTTTCAAAAGTGTACTAATACATCTAAATACACTACATGTATATACATTTTAACTGAGTCGTTAAGTCATCGTTAGTCGTTACATGTAAGTGTTGTTTTGAAGCCTTTAAGTTAACGATCTTGTTAAATGTAATTAATTCATTGTTATTATACTTAAATGAGATGTTAAATTGTTATGTTAACATGATAACATGGTGTATGAATATATCTTAACATCATATATATATGTTAAAATACTATTACAACGATAATCGTTACGTATATATATTGTTTTACATATGTAGTTCATTGTTAATATACTTAATGATATATATAATTATCATTTTATCATGTTAAATATAGTATAACAATATCTTAATATGATACTTATGTATTTAGTAAGATGTTGTTATAACGATAATCGTTATATATATCGTTTCGAGTTTCTTAACTTAGTAGTCTCATTTTTATGTATATAACTCATTGTTAATATACCTAGTTATATACTTACTTATCATAATATCATGTTAACTATATATATATCCATATATATATATCATCATATAGTTTTTACAAGTTTTAACGTTCGTGAATCGCCGGTCAACTTGGGTGGTCAATTGTCTACATGACACTCATTTCAAATAATCAAGTCTTAACAAGTTTGATTTCTTAACATGTTGGAAACATTTAATCATGTAAATATCAATTTCATTTAATATATATAAACATGGAAAAGTTCGGGTCACTACAGTACCTACCCGTTAAATAAATTTCGTCTCAAAATTTTAAGCTGTAGAAGGTGTTGACGAATCTTCTAGAAATAGGTGCGGGTATTTCTTCTTCATCTGATCTTCATGCTCCCAGGAGAACTCGAGTCCTCTACGAGCATTCCATCGAACCTTAACAATTGGTATCTTGTTTTGCTTAAGTCTTTTAACCTCACGATCCATTATTTCGACGGGTTCTTTAATAAATTGAAGTTTTTCGTTGATTTGGATTTCGTCTAATGGAATAGTGAGATCTTCTTTAGCAAAACATTTCTTCAAATTCGAGACATGGAAAGTGTTATGTACAGCTACGAGTTGTTGAGGTAACTCAAGTTGGTAAGCTACTGGTCCGACACGATCTATAATCTTGAATGGTCCAATGTACCTTAGATTTAGTTTCCCCCATTTACCAAATCGAACAATGCCTCGCCAAGGTGAAATCTTAAGCATGACCATCTCTCCAATCTCAAATTCTATATCTTTTCTTTTACTATCCGCGTAGCTCTTTTGTCGACTCTGGGAGGTTTTCAACCGTTGTTGAATTTGGATGATTTTCTCGGTATTTTCTTGAATTATCTCCAGACCCGTAATCTGTCTATCCCCCACTTCACTCCAACAAATCAGAGACCTGCACTTTCTACCATAAAGTGATTCAAACGGCGCTATCTCAATACTCAAATGGTAACTGTTGTTGTAGGAAAATTCTGCTAACGGTAGGTATCGATCCCAACTGTTTCTGAAATCGATAACACATGCTCGTAGAATGTCTTTAAGGGACTGTATCGTCCTTTCACTTTGCCCATCAGTTTGTAAATGATAAGCAGTACTCATGTCTAGACGAGTCCTCAATGATTGTTGCAGTATCTGCCAAAACCTTGAAACAAATCTTCCATCCCTATCAGAGATAATAGAGATTGGTACTCCATGTCTGGAGACAACTTCCTTTAAATATAATCGCGCCAACTTCTCCATTTTATCATCTTCTCTCATTGGCAGAAAGTGTGCTGATTTGGTAAGACGGTCGACTATTACCCAAATAGTATCATAACCACTTGCAGTTCTTGGCAATTTAGTAATGAAATCTATGGTAATATTTTCCCATTTCCATTCTGGGATTTCAGGTTGTTGAAGTAGACCTGATGGTTTCTGATGTTCAGCTTTGACCTTAGAACACGTCAAACATTCTCCTACATATCTCGCAATATCGGCTTTCATACCCGGCCACCAAAAATATTTCTTGAGGTCCTTGTACATCTTTCCCGCTTCGGGATGTATTGAGTATCTGGTTTTATGTGCTTCCCCAAGTACCATTTTTCTCACATCTCCAAACTTTGGTACCCAAATTCTTTCAGCTCTATACCGGGTTTCGTCTTCTCGAATATTAAGGTGTTTCTCCGATCCTTTGGGTATTTCATTCTTCAAATTCCCTTCTTTTACGACACCTTTTTGCGCCTCTTTTATTTGAGTAGTAAGGTTAGTATGAATAATTATATTCATAGCTTTTACCCGCATAGATTCTCTGTCCTTTCTACTCAAGGCGTCTGCTACCACATTCGCCTTCCCCGGGTGGTAACGAATCTCGAAATCGTAATCATTCAATAACTCAATCCACCTACGCTGCCTCATGTTTAGTTGTTTCTGATTAAATATGTGTTGGAGACTTTTGTGATAAGTATATATAATACTTTTGACCCCATATGCCTCCAAGTCTTTAATGCAAAAACAACCGCGCCTAATTCCAAATCATGCGTCGTATAATTCTGCTCGTGAATCTTCAATTGTCTAGACGCATAAGCAATTACCTTCGTTCGTTGTATTAATACACAACTGAGACCTTACTTTGAGGCATCACAATATATCACAAAATCATCATTCTCTTCAGGCAATGACAATATATGTGCTGTAGTTAACTTTTTCTTCAACAATTGAAACGTTTTTTCTTGTTCATCCTTCCATTCAAATTTCTTCCCTTTATGCGTTAATGCAGTCAAGGGTTTTGCTATTTTGGAAAAATCTTGGATGAATCTTCTGTAGTAACCAGCTAATCCTAAAAATTGTCTTATGTGTTTCGGAGTTTTCGGGATTTCCCATTTTTCAACGGTTTCAATCTTTGCCGGATCTACCTGAATACCTTCTTTGTTCACTATGTGACCGAGGAATTGAACTTCTTCCAACCAAAATGCACACTTTGAAAACTTAGCGTACAGTTTTTCTTTCCTCAATAACTCTAGCACTTTTCTCAAATGTTCTTCGTGCTCTTGATCATTCTTTGAGTAGATAAGTATGTCATCGATGAATACAATGACAAACTTGTCAAGATATGGTCCACACACTCGGTTCATAAGGTCCATGAACACAGCTGGTGCGTTAGTCAAACTAAATGGCATAACCATAAACTCGTAATGACCGTAACGCGTCCTAAAAGCTGTTTTCGGAATATCATCCTCCTTCACCCGCATTTGATGATATCCGGAACGTAAATCAATCTTCGAATAAACTAACGAACCTTGTAGTTGATCAAATAAGTCGTCAATTCTCGGTAGTGGGTAACGATTCTTGATGGTAAGTTTGTTCAACTCTCGGTACTCGATACACAACCTGAATGTACCATCTTTCTTCTTGACAAACAAAACAGGAGCTCCCCATGGTGATGTGCTTGGTCGAATGAAACCACGCTCTAAGAGTTCTTGTAATTAGCTTTGGAGTTCCTTCATTTCGCTGGGTGCGAGTCTGTATGGAGCACGAGCTATTGGTGCAGCTCCTGGTACGAGATGTATTTGAAATTCAACAGATCGGTGTGGAGGTAGTCCCGGTAATCCTTTCGGAAATAAATCGGGAAATTCTTTAGTGACGGGAACATCATTGATGTTCTTTTCTTTGGGTTTGACTTCTTCGATGTGTGCTAGAACGGCATAGCAACCTTTTCTTATTAGTTTTTGCGCCTTCAAATTACTAATAAGATTTAGCTTCGCGTTGCTCTTTCCTCCGTACACCATTAAGGGTTTTCCTTTTTCTCTTACAATGCGAATCGCATTTTTGTAACATACAATTTCTGCTCTCTCCTTTTTCAACCAGTCCATGCCGATTATCACATCAAAACTCCCTAACTCTACTGGTATCAAATCAATCTTAAACGTTTCGCTAACCAGTTTAATTTCTCGATTCTGACATATCTTATCTGCTGTAATTAATTTACCGTTTGCTAATTCGAGTAAAAATTTATTATCCAAAGGCGTCAATGGACAACTTATTTTAGCACAGAAATCCTTACTCATATAGCTTCTATCCGCACCCAAATCAAATAAAACATAAGCAGATGTATTGTCAATAAGAAACGTACCCGTAACAAGCTCCGGGTCTTCCTGTGCTTTAACCGCATTAATGTTGAAGACTCTTCCTCGGCCTTGCCCATTATTATCCCCCTGATTTGGACACGCATTTTTGTAATGGCCCTTCTTCCCGCATCCAAAACAGGTAATGTCGGCATAACTTGTTCTGGCATTATTTGTTCCCTTAGCCATTGATCCGTAGATTTCACACTTTGTCGCACCATGGCCCTTTCTTTTACACTTAGTACACACTGCCATACAGAGCCCAGTCGGATGGTATCCTTCACACCTATGACATGGTTTCTGCCTCTTGTTGTTATTGTTGGGATTGTTGTTGTTGTTGTGGTTATTATTGTTGTTGAAACGGTTGTTGAAGTTGTTGCTGGGGTGGTTATTGTTGTTGCGTTTGTTGTTGCGAAAATTGGTGCGATTGTAGTTGTGATTGTTGTGTTGATTGTTAAAATTGTGACCCTTGTCACTGGTTTCTTCCCACTTTCTCTTGATTTGTTTCGTGTTGGCTTCTTCGGTCGCCTGCTCTTTATATTTCCTCAATATGATTTATGAGTTTATGAGCCATTCGACTCGCCTTTTGTATGGAGGCGGGCTTGTGTGAACTTATATCTTCTTGGATCCTTTCTGGTAATCCTTTTACAAATGCGCCGATTTTCTCCTCTTCATCTTCGAACGCTCTTGGGCACAATAAACACAACTCCGTGAATCGTCTTTCGTATGTAGTAATGTCGAAACCTTGTGTTCGTAATCCTTTAAGCTCTACTTTGAGCTTATTGACCTCGTTTCTGGGACGATACTGCTCAGTCATCAGATGTTTGAATGCTGACCACGGTAGTGCGTACGCAGCATCTTGTCCCACTTGCTCTAGGTAGGTATTCCACCATGTTAACGCAGTACCTGTGAAGGTATGCGTAGCGTACTTTACTTTGTCTTCTTCAGTACACTTACTTATGGCAAATACCGATTCAACCTTTTCAGTCCACCGTTTCAATCCAATTGGACCCTCGGTTCCATAAAATTCCAAAGGTTTACAGGCAATGAATTCTTTGTAGGAGCATCCTACACGATTTCTTGTGGCGTTATTTGTATTGCTATATTCAGAGTTATTGTTGTTGTTTTGCATTGCAGCCTGTACCGCGGCTATGTTTGCTGCAAGGAAAACACAGAAGTCTTCCTCGATCATGTTCAAATTCTGACGAGTCGTCGGTGCCATTTCCTTCAAAAATAGCTCAAAAGAATTAAGTTAATCATATAGAATATCAAGAGTAGTCAATAGTATTTCGTAGCATAATATGAACTCATTTATAAAAGCTTTTTCTTCATATTAGCGTTTTATAGTTTTAATTCGGGTAGTACCTACCCGGTAAGTTCATACTTAGTAGCTAATATACAATTCAACTACTACAATTCTATATGAAAAACTGATTATAATAATATTTCGCGTTCAAACTTTTATACAATATTTTACAAACTTACAATACCACTATTATACATATAGTATGAAATATAGCACACAATAACTTTGATACAAAACAGTTGTGACAACAATCCTAGTTAATACGCAAGTCGTTCAGCAAAGGCAATAAAAACACGTAATTCATAAGTCCAGAAACAAGTCATGCATTCTGGTTTTACTAAGACTACTTCCCATCCTTGGTCTTGTGGAACATAACCGTTGTGGCCGTTGACAAGACATCATGTTGTAACGTCGTTAAAGGGACGAGGGTTTCGTAATGTCCAACAGCACCGTAATAATCTAAAAACCTTGTTTCTCACCCTAACTACTGAATCCGTCACTTGTGGGAAAGTTTTATTTAAAAGTTGTAATCCGATGTTCTTTTTCTCACTTTGGTGAGAAGCGAACATCACTAACCCGTAAGCATAACATGCTTCTTTATGTTGCATGTTAGAAGCTCTTTCTAACTCACGAAGTCCTACGTTGGGATATGTTGAGTCAAAATAGGTTCTTAACCCGTAGCGTAAAATTGCATTTGGGTTCCCCGCATTTAGCGCTTTAAAGAAAACACGGCGTAACTTATGGTGTCCCCAATGTGATATACCCCATCTTTCAAATGAAACCTTTTATAAACTAAGGCATGCCTGGAACATTCTTCAAATGTTCTACAAACTAATTTTGCCGTAAATAATTGTGCCGATGAATTCTGACCGACTTTAGACAAGATTTCATCAATCATGTCTCCGGGTAGGTCTTCTAAAATTTTTAGTTGTCTATCCTTAACATCCATTTTTGTTTTAATACTGTAAAAATAGACGAGGGTTATATTCGTAAAAAATAATTATCAAATAATACAAGCAATTTTCACATACAACAAGAAAAGTACAAGCACACTTATTTTACATATTTTACACCTCATGATTACAACTCTTTATTCCGACTCACTAGTTTCTTCCTCTTCGGACCTGTTTCGTTTTGCTAATTTTATAGGGATATATGATGTTCCTCTAATATGAGCCGTTGTTTTCACAAATGGTTTAGAAAAACCTGGTGGCTTAGAGGTTCTCGGATTATTGTTACAACTTAAGAAATACGGGTGTTGACGATACATATAAAGTTCATCGGGGTTGGAATCAAGTTTCTCTATTTTGATGCTCTTTCCCTTATTATTTTCTTTTGCCTTTTCAAATTGGGTCGAGGTAATTTCTATAACATCATCAGAATCCTCATCGGGATCTGATTCATCGGAAAATTAGTAATCTTCCCAATATTTTTCTTCCTCGGCGGAAACACCATTGACCATTTTTAACTTTGGTCCATTGTTTGAGGATTTTCTTTTATTTATCTGTTTTTCTATGGTTCCTAATATTTCCTCCTCCGGAACCTCTTCTTCCGGTTCCTCTTCTTCCGGTTCCTCCTCTTCCGATTCCTCCTCTTCCGGTTCCTCTTCGGGAATTTGTGAATCTTCCCAAACTATATTCGACTCTTCATTATTATTAGGTGAGTCGATGGGATTTGTACTAGAGGTAGACATCTAACACACAATATCAAACACGTTAAGAGATTAATATATCACATAATATTTATATGTTAACAATATATAGTTTCCAACAAAAATGTTAAGCAATCGTTTTTCAAGTAAACACGGTCGAAGTCCAGACTCACTAATACATCCTAACGAACTCGATAAGACACACTAATGCAAATTTCTGGTTCTCTAAGACCAATGCTCGGATACCAACTAAAATGTTCCGTTCATATTGATTATAAACGTTCCATATTAATTGATTTCGTCGCGAGGTTTTGACCTCTATATGAGACGTTTTTCAAAGACTGCATTTATTTTTAAAACAACCATAACCTTTATTTTATCGATAAATGTTTAAAAAGTATTACGTAGATTATCAAATAATGATAATCTAAAATATACCGTTTACACACGTCCATTACATAATGGTTTACAATAAGAATATATTACATCAAAAATAAATTTCTTGAATGCAGTTTTTACACAATATCATACAAGCATGGACTCCAAATCTTGTCCTTATTTTAGTGTGCAATAGCGGAAGCTCTTAATAATCACCTGAGAATAAACATACTTAAAATGTCAACAAAAATGTTGGTGAGT
Source organism: Rutidosis leptorrhynchoides (assembly GCF_046630445.1). Taxonomy (NCBI): domain Eukaryota; kingdom Viridiplantae; phylum Streptophyta; class Magnoliopsida; order Asterales; family Asteraceae; genus Rutidosis; species Rutidosis leptorrhynchoides. The sequence goes on along the minus strand of NC_092334.1, from coordinate 475,075,602 downwards.
TATAGGTTTAACCTATATATTATCAAATCATAATAATAGACCACAAGATTTCATTTTTATAACACATCTCATATCAGGCATTTCGCAAACTGCATAGAGATAAAAATCATTCATATGTTGAACACCTGGTAACCGACGTTAACTTAATGCATAGTATACCCCCAAAACAGAACCTCTCGTCTGTATAATAATCTCGAAGTACTAAACCATCCATAACCTGAATGGGGGTTGTTAAGCCCAATAGATCTATCTTTAGGATTCGCGTCAATTAGGAGCCATTTCCCTAATTCTTAGGTTACCACACTTGAAGGGCGATATTCGGTTAATAATCCAACCATAGAATGTAGTTTTGCGTACTTGTGTCTATTTTGTAAAACATTTATAAAGCTGCATGTATTCTCATCTCAAAAAAATATTAGATTGTAAAAGTGGGACTATAACTCACTTTCACAGATTTTTTACTTTGCTGGAAGTAAGACTTGGCCACTGGTCGATTCACGAACCTATAACAAATGTGTACATATATATCAAAGTATGATCGAAATATATTCACAACATTTTTTATTACGTTTTTATGATTTAAGTTTGTTAAGTTAGCAGTCCTCGTTAGTAACCTACAACTAGTTATCCACAGCTAGATGTACAGAAATAAATTAATATATATTATCTTGAATCAATCCACGACCCAGTGTATACACGTCTCAGGTTAGATCACAACTCAAAGTATATATATTTTTGGAATCAACATCAACCCTGTATAGCTAACTCAAACATTACTGCATATAGAGTGTCTATGGTTGTTCCAAATAATATATATAGATGGGTCGATATGATATGTCAAAACATTGTATACGTGTCTATGGTATCCCAAGATTACATAATATGTATAATACAATATAAATTAGTTAGGATATGTTTAGTCTAGATTTGTTACAAAATTTTCGTAGCTAAAACTAGCAAGTTTATTCAATTTTGTTTTACCCATCATTTCTTCGTTTCAAATCCGTTTTGAGTGATTCAAGTAGCTATGATTTCATAATGAACTAAAATTTATGAAACTAAACAGAAAAAGTATAAGTATATAGTCAGAAATACAGGTTACAAGTCATTTTTTAAAGAGGTAGTCATTTCCGTCAAAAAAACGACATCTTGATGACCATTTTGAAAAACATACTTCCACTTTGTGTTTAACCATGATTTTTGGATATAGTATCATGTTCATATGTAATATCATTTTTCCAGAAAACAAACTTCCAATTCAAAGATTAAGATACTTTTTATTTTTTTTAACCCAAAACAGCCCCCGATTTTATTACGACGGCGTATGTCCGGTTTTACGGTGTTCTTCGTGTTTTAAGGTTTTAAATCATTAAGTTAGCATAACATATAGATATATAACATGTGTTTAGTTGATTTTAAAAGTCAAGTTAGAAGGATTAACTTTATTTGCAAACAAGTTTAGAATTAACTAAACTATGTTCTAGTGATTACAAGTTTAAATCTTCGAATAAGATAGCTTTATATGTATGAATCGAATGATGTTATGAACATCATTACTACCTTAATTTTAGTAGGTAAACCTACTGGAAGTGACAAGAAATGATCTAGCTTCAAAATATTCTTGGATGGCTTGAAAGTTCTTGAAGTAGAATCATGACACGAAAACAAGTTCAAGTAAGATTTATGCTCGAATTAAGATTGTTATAGTTATAGAAATTGAATCAAAGTTTGAATATGAGTATTACCTTGAATTAGAGAGATAACCTACTGTAAGTAACAAAGGTTTTTTGATCTTGGATGATTACTTGGAATGGATTAGAAAGCTTGGAAGTAATCTTGCAAACTTGAAAGTGTTCTTGGTTTTATGAAACTAGAACTTATAGAATATATGAAGAACACTTAGAACTTGAAGATAGAACTTGAGAGAGATTAATTAGATGAAGAAAATTGAAGAATGAAAGTGTTTGTATGTGTTTTTTGTCGTTGGTATATGGATTAGATATAAAGGATGTGTAATTTTGTTTTCATGTAAATAATTCATGAATGATTTATAATATTTTTTGTAATTTTGTGAGATATTTCATGCTAGTTGCCAAATGATGGTTCCCACATGTTTAATGACTCACATGAGCTGCTAAGGAGCTGATCATTGAAGTGTATATACCAATAGTATATACATCTAGAAGCTGTGTATTGTACGAGTACGAATACGGGTGCATACGAGTAGAATTGTTGATGAAAATGAATGAGGATGTAATTGTAAGCATTTTTGTTAAGTAGAAGTGCTTTGATATGTGTCTTGAAGTCTTTTAAAATTATACTAATACATCTAAATACACTACATGTATATACATTTTAACTGAGTCGTTAAGTCATCGTTAGTCGTTATATGTAAGTGTTGTTTTGAAACCTTTAAGTTAACGATCTTGTTAAATATAATTAATTTATTGTTACTATACTTAAATGAGATGTTAAATTGTTATTTTAACATGATAACATGGTGTATGAATATATCTTAACATCATATATATATATGTTAAAATACTATTACAACGATAATCATTACGTATATATATTGTTTCGAAATTCTTAAGTTAGTAGTCTTGTTTTACATATGTAGTTCATTGTTAATATATACTTAATGATATATATAATTATCATTTTATCATGTTAAATATAGTGTAACAATATCTTAATATGATACATATGCATTTAGTAAGACGTTGTTATAACGATAATCGTTATATATATCGTTTCGAGTTTCTTAACTTAGTAGTCTCATTTTTATGTATATAACTCATTGTTAATATACCTAGTGATATACTTACTTATCATAATATCATGTTAACTATATATATATCCATATATATATCATCATATAGTTTTTACAAGTTTTAACGTTCGTGAATCGCCGATCAACTTGGGTGGTCAATTGTCTACATGACACTCATTTCAAATAATCAAGTCTTAACAAGTTTGATTTCTTAACATGTTGGAAACACTTAATCATGTAAATATCAATTTCATTTAATATATATAAACATGGAAAAGTTCGGGTCACTACATATAGGGTAGCATATGTGAATTAAATATGATAAAAGCCTTTTAAAGCTTCTTTTATCTTTCTTGGGTATTACCTACCCGTTAAAAATTCACACGTCATAGCTAATATGAAAAGAATTTTATTATGATCTCGAGATATACATAAATATATATACATATATCTTTAAATTGTAAACCAAAAATAATGAATTATTATTCCATGACTCATCATTCTCGGTACCCTTCGGTGCCTGCGGTGCTTACAGAGCTTGTGGTGATTGCAGTGCTGGGGATGATGCTGGTGCTAGTGGTGTTGATGATGTTGTTGGTACGGCTTGTGGTACCTGCTTAGTAAATGCAAGCCTAGCTTCCAAATTGAACACCGTCACCTCTAGGAAAGTTTGTTAGGATCTGCTTGTTATTCCCATGAAAGGGACAAGTGCCACGTCAACCCTCGAGATTAGCAAAGTTTGTTATAACTATGAAAGGGACATGTGCCACGTCACCATTCCCTCGTGACAACTATAAATACACGAACAAGATCATTTATTCAACACACTGGATGCATTAATATTACTCTGCTCAAATTAATTACAGTAACATCTCTCCAGCTGATAATACAATTCCGATAAAGATTCCGGTCGTTATCGGAGTTCATCTTCACTCTAAGATATTAACTTATTCAATTCCAATCGAATAAGGTTAATCTCATCGATTTTTTACGCCCTTGAAATCCAGATTTCAAATCGGGGTTCGCCAAATTATTGGAGTCAAAACATTCGATCCACTCTTTTCCACAAATCAAGCACTCAAATCCGAAATATATTTAACTATAACGATTTTGGTTTGATCATTCTATTAAAAACGCCGTTTTGTAAACAGTAAATCTATTTTGAAAACACAATCCTAATCACCCATTCACAAAGAAAATAATACAAAAATAAATGACTCGTAAACTTGAATTCATTACCTCTCCATACAGAAAAGAACCGATTCCGCCACTGTGAAGTGCTGGTGAAGTCATTTATAGCAACTCCACCAGTAGTTAAATTGTTCAACATCAAATTCAATCTGCATTGTAACAATAATAATGTGGTACTCCATTGGTGAAGTCTCACTTACTTTAGTTGTAGGCCAGGCCCGTATGGGGAGCAACATGATCAATGACTCGGGGCACAAAGGGGGCCATTTTTTTTATATATATACAGACACAATCAGAGGTTAAAGAAACAGGGTAACTAGAGAAACACAACTGAAACATCGAAGACGAAGCACAATAGGCCCAAAAACAACACTCAAATGCCTCAAAATAAAAGAAATCAAACCCCACTACATTCTAGTAAGGAAGAAAAGGCATTTTTTAGATAGTTTATATTATTCGTAAGGACCTAAGAGCCCCTTTTTAAATAGCTTATTTATTCGTTAGGGGCCAAGGGCATTTTTTCCCACCTCATTCTAGGTATTGAAATTCTCGAGATCGGCCCTGTTTGGTTGAATAATGAAAACACCCATAAGTAAGTATACATGTATCTTCATAAGGTGTGTATACAGTCAGGTACCACATTAGATTACATAACGAAAACTAAGGTCAAGACATATACAAAAGAAAAAGTAAATAATACAGTAGTAATAAATAAAAATAAAAATTGGATGATGGGAGAGCTTATGTCACAGATGAGAACCTTCTATGCTGATTTGCCGGACAAGTGGAAAAACCAACAAGAACAACAGATATTATATGTTGCTTGCAGAATAAGAGACAATAACAAGGAAGATTTTGTGATCTTTGTGTTTGTTTGATTGTGAATGTATCTACTGCATGGGTGCACCCCATGGGTGAGGTGGATTTCGAATTGTGATGGAATGGTCGAATGGCTTATTATGAATCAATGACAAGAAGATTGATAAGGACTGTTTTGGAATCAATCTTGATCATTGCATACATTGATAATGTAGTCAATAGCATCCCCAATTTTTTCTTAGATGATGGCTTCCCAACCCCAATTCTTCTCCCAATCCGTACATCTTCCCAACACATCATTCCAACCTTCTTTTCCCAATTCAATTCCCTTAACAAAACAACCTCAATTCAATCATCAATCTTCATCTAAAACACAAACTACAAGCCACATCTACCCAAAGAAAACAACCCTATTCTTGGGGAATTTATCAAAATTCACCACTCCAAATATCATCAAAAATTTACTGTGCAACTTTGGACCAATGGAAGTGATTTCCTGGAAACAGGATAGGTCATACGCTTTTGTAAAGCTTCAAAACTTAGACCAAGCTATTCGTGTACTCCAAGAGTTGAATGGAAGTTTGTTAAATGGTCGTACCTTGTCTGTAGGTTACGCTAAAAAGGAGTTAAACACTAAAATATCTCCCAGAAGCGAAGATCAAATACCTGTTAACAGATCCTTCCAAAACTTCAATTCGAACCCTTCTGATTCCAAAATTAATCTCGCTATCAATCACAAAACAACCAATCGACTCAAATTCACGGCTCTTATTGTAGACAAGGAACCAATAAAGGCGTTATAGCTATTTAAGTGGTTGAAGAGTAGACATATCTTCATCGATTCTGTGTCTACTTGGGGCCCTTATGGGTATATCGTTTGTTATAAAGATGAAGAAAGTTATAAACGTATGACTAAGGGTCCTTCATCTAACGATTTGGAATTTTTTAATGTCATTCCAATGAAGAATTACACAAACAAATATTTAAGGGTTACAAAAATTGCAATCAAAGGGATGCCCTTTAATTATTGTTCATCTAATTTTACTATTGAAGTGGCCAATTTCTTTGGTACAGTGATGCAGATTGATACCTTATCTCCCAACCTCCAAAGGCCTGACGTTCTGCAAGCTATCATCGTAACTAATGAACCAGGCTCAATCAAACAGTATGTTGATGCAACAATTGAAAACAAATTCAATTGTAAGTTATGGATTGAGGAGGTCTTCGAAGATGAGGTGATGGAAACGGTCGATTACGATATCATCAGTGAATATAACGAATTGGCAATGGAAGAGCACAAAATTTTCAAAGAGCAAAATGTACAAGTTCAAGCTAATTTTTTGGTACCGAAAAATCATCAGAGGTCAACCGATATTCTGTTAGAGGATGGAGAGGTTAACTTTACAGAAGTGAATTTGAATTTTGAAACCCCTAAAAAGTCAAACCTCCCTTTTCCGTCTACCTTACCTAGTGTGATTCACAACTCTATGGAAAAGGTTTCAAAAGCGGTTAAAAACCAAAAGCTTAAAGCAGATGAGATCTGTAAAGCAGCAGCAGAGATCAAAGCATCAATCTTCAAGACAAACTATGTGGTTTATGTTTCTGATAACGAGGCAGTTGAAGATACGTCCCTTTCAACCCCAAATTCTCCTTTGCAACGTGTCCCCTTCAATTTAAACTTAAATGACTACCCTACCCTTATCAATATTTCTCCCAAAAATCTTCTCTTTCTAAACCTGATGTTAGTTCCCCTAACTTTTTTAATGAGATTTCCTTTGCATCAAAACTGAGATCATCTAGCCCAATCAATCCAACACAAGATAACCATTGTATCGAACAAGGGTGTAAGGAGTCTTGTGATAAAATTAAAGCGAGGTGCATCTCTGTTCCATCTAACGATGTTCCTGTTATTCACACCAAAGAGGAAAAACTCAAGAACAAGGGTAAAATCTCAAGTAACGAATGAGTAGATCAAATTCCAGATCTCTCGGGTTTTTTTGACACGTCATGTGAGATTAAACATGTCATTGGTGATGGTAAATCAGTGAAGAACAATAATCTTCCCAACAAGCATTTTGGTGGTAAAAAACTAACCTTTAAAGAAGAGATGACCAATTTTGGGGTTTTGATGCAAAATATGGCCGATGATGATTCTCCAACCAACAAAGCTAAGCCATGAGGATCGCCTCATGGAATACCCGTGGCATCGGTAATAAATCAAGAGGCCGTATGCCGGGTACTTTGGTCAATCGGTTTTATTTGCGATCTCTAGATTCAACTCTAGCAAGCCGTCTTTATGGAAGTCCATTGTTGCTTCCTCCTTTGGTCCTTCTTTTCGAGGTAAATTAACGAATAATGTCTCCTCTTTACATTCTTCACAAATTTCACCTTTTGGAGAGATTTGTTTAACTTGCAAAACGATAACAACCTTCATGGTATTATCGGTTCAAACATTTGGAAATGGAAAGTGGGTAACGGAGCGAACATTTTATTTTGGCATGATTTGTGGATAAATGACTGTCCCTTAATAGATGCTTTTCCCACACTTTATGATTCTTGCTTGATTCCATTAGCTACTGTTAAAACTTTTTACTCTTATGATCAAAGTCATCACATCAGTGTGTGGAAGTTGCATTTATCCCACCCTCTTTCATTCTTCAACACCACTAAATTAAAGGAAATCTTGCTTCTGTTGAATAATGTGTCATTCAACGTACTGAGTGACAACCAAATCAGTTGGTCCGTTTCAAATGATGGGATTTTTTCGGTCTCCGACGCGCATCCCGTTAAGGACGTCCTTTCTAGAAGACACATATTGCCATTGACTCAATCGAATTTATGTGTTTGGTGTTTGGATGAAATCGAGACCGTTAATCATTTTTTGATACATTGTAAATGGTCCTTCAAAGTTTGGGCGGATCTTTTAGATGGTGGAATTTACTTTGGGTTCTTCCGGGCTAGATAGAAGCATTTTCGTTCGATTGGTTTTATGGCATGGGCAATAAAGCTTCTAAGTTTTTGGAAATTGATCGGACCCGCTACCATTTGGGCAATTTGGTTGGCACGAAACGACTTCCTTTTCAATGGTAAATTCACATGTCGCTCGGTATTGGCCCACAATATCAAGTTAAAAAACCTTCTTATGGGTTACAAATCTCAATCTTTGCAATAGTTTTCATTTTATGTATGGGAACACAATTCTTATCTCTTGTGTTTTTAGCTTTGTTTCCTTTCAATATGTAATTTCTTTAAAGACCTAGCTTGTCTCCGTCGTTGTAATTTGTATTTGTATCTTCATTATTTTGATGAAGATCTTTCAATTATATAATTCAACTTTTTTGCCGTAAAAAAAATGTAGTCAATAGCATAATTTGATCAATCAAGCAATATTACATTCGGGAAACATGAGGAATGTCGGAAATGTATACTTAAGACGTGGATGCAGTCTACATCGAACTGTTGATAACAACACGTTAAAAAAATTTATGAAAATCAAAAATCAATATTCAGAGATTGCTACAAATTTTTGGTCATAATCAAGAGGGAAGCACTTTTTAGGGGAAGGGAAAGCAATTTTTTTTTTCGTTTTCTGAAAAAACTTTGTTCACGAACATTATAGATTAGATGAAAATATGAACATTAAAAAATGACACTTTGTGATGAATGTCATTATTTTGGCGGGAAAACGCTCGAAGAAAAAAATAAAACATTCAATGCATTGAATGTTTTGCTGCTGAGTTTATTTGCATCGTTTTGTTTTCATCTTGTGTGAAGTGTTTTTTTCGAATTTAGCCCGATATAGAGTTTAGGGTTTAGGGTTTAGGGTTTTCGAGTTTACTCCGTAAATCCTCAACCCAAAACCCTAAACCCTAAACGCTAAACCGTTCATGTTAAAATATTCAATCTAAACCCTAATTTCTAAACCCTAAATCCTAATTTCTAAACCCAAAACCCTAATTTCTAAACCCTAATAGCTAAACCCTAATTTTTAACCCCCTAATTTCTAAACCCTAATTTCTAACCCCTTAAAAAAAAAACTCAGAATCAAAACATTCAATGCATTGAATGTTTTCATTTTTTTTCTTCGAGCGTTTTACCGCCAAAATAATAACATTCATCACAAAGTGTCTTTTTTAAATGTTCATATTTTCATGTGATCTTGATGCCTGAAAAAAATTCGAAAAAACGAAAAAAATTACTTCCCCCCACTTCCCTCTTGATTATTTCTCCCTCTCTCTCTCTCTCTCTCTATATATATATATATATATATATATATATATATATATATATATATATATATATATATATATATAGGGGTCAAATGAGAACCATTTTTAGAATGAGAACTCTCTTGAATCTTCTATCATCACACGCGTTGCCAAGCTTGGAACCAGTTTCGGAGGGTGTCTCAGTGAGGATAGAAACTCGTTGAAAGTAAGAAACTCGAAGTTTATGAAATAAACTTAAACACACAAATTTTGTTTATTATACAAGATCAGAGAAGGAGGAAGTTATCATATTTTGTTTTTTGATCTCTTCTTCTTCTTCTGGCATTACATATTTATAGGCCATAAATGACACTTATGACCACCTAACACTACCAATTATTGATCCTATTACATCACCGCTTACATCATATTACATTATTGGTACATACGATACATCACTGCTTACATCATATTACATTATTGGTACATACGACACATCACTGCTTACATCATATTACATTATTGGATCATATGACACATTATTGATCCTTATTACATCACCGATTACGTCATTAGAACGTCTTTAATCAGTATCTGGCCATTCATCACTGTCAAAATCATCTCTAGGATGATTTATTGATTCTTCTGATGACGTTTCATCCATGTGGTTATCTGAATCTATTTGGATTCTTCCAATATTCATCATAAAAGCATGTTCTCGTATTTTATCTCTGATGAATGCATCCAAGGGTGTTGCTGGTGGGTAATTTAGAGGATGGTCTGCTTCTTGAAAAGCTGCTGAGTCAAAAAACATGTGTTGTAAACCATTAAGCTGACTCATTTTCACTTTGAATAATAACCATTGTTCTGGATGAGCATTCTTGGAACTTAGAAGATTATATCTATACCAGCCATGGATTCTAGTGGATGAGTTTTGGTGAATTATTGTGCTGTTAGGATACTGTGAACATCTGACTAGCTGCTGGTGAAAAATGATTATCACATAGGTAGTGAGGAAATTACCAAAAATTTATTCCCAGAAAGACATGGTTTGATATCTTAAAAGGAAGTTGATGGTATTCCTAAACATGGGTTGTTCTTTTTGTGATCGTCCTATCTGTGTTAAAAACAGATATCGATTCATGACACTTGCATTAAACACCATTGCAATATCGAGCAAAAAGTGGGACTCGGTCGAAAAAAATTGTTCTAGTCGAACAATTTTTATTTTTTGTCTTTTAGATGCATTGTTTGCTTGGTTCTGCGTTTTATGTAGAACATGATGTAGAACAGCATGTAGAACATGCTGTTCTACACTTGTTCTACATCAATTTTCATCAAATTAAGTTAGGGTTTAGATTTAGGGTTTAGATTTTAGGGTTTAGGGTTTAGATTTAGGGTTCAGAATGAATTTTTTACACGAACGGTTTAGAGTTTAGGGTTTTGGATTGAGGGGAACACTTACGTTCTACATTTTTGTAGAACCAATTTTGATTTTGTGCTTGTAGAACATGGTGATATTCGAACAAAAACACTAGCGACTAGGAATGGCAATGGTCACCCGATCCAGCGGATATCCATCCGATCCACCCGCTTCGTGATGGATATGGATGAACCTAAATGGATATGAATACGGATATGGATGAACTTAAATGGATACAGATATGGACATGGATGAAAAGTTTCATCCATGGATATATCCATTATCACCCGAAATACATATATAAATACATAAATATAAATATATGCTTATATATTTACTATAACAAATGCATTTACGTTATATTTACATTTTGTTTTTAAACATATAAAGATATAACTATGATATATTTCAATAAAACACGTATATGTAACAAAATATATATATATACAAATCGCATATTTAGTTTTTCATATTCTATGTTTAATAGACAATTCAACAAATTGTGTTATATCTTCGACAAAGATTACACATTTTTGTGGAATAATTTAATTATTCCATGTTATATATATATATATATTTGCTATACTACGTTTACGTCTACATCCCATTTTAAGAAATCTTATAACATTTTTTTAATATCCATTGGATATCCATTAACCCGCTCAATTCAATGGATATGGATATGGATGTATGACCAAAAAGTAAATGAATATAGATATGGATATGGATGAACAAAAACTAAATGGATATGGATATGGTATCACCCGATCCATATCCGATCCATTGCTTGGATTCTTCCAATATTCATCATAAAAGCATGTTCTCGTATTTTATCTCTGATGAATGCATCCAAGGGTGTTGCTGGTGGGTAATTTAGAGGATGGTCTGCTTCTTGAAAAGCTGCTGAGTCAAAAAACGTGTGTTGTAAACCATTAAGCTGACTCATTTCCACTTTGAATAATAACCATTGTTTTGGATGAGCATTCTTGGAACTTAGAAGATTATATCCATACCAGCCATGGATTCTAGTGGATGAGTTTTGGTGAATTATTGTGCTGTTAGGATACTGTGAACATCTGACTAGCTGCTGGTGAAAAATGGTTATCACATAGGTAGTGAGGAAATTACCAAAAATTTATTCCCAGAAAGACATGGTTTGATATCTTAAAAGGAAGTTGAAGGTATTCCTAAACATGGGTTATTCTTCTTGTGATCGTCCTATCTGTGTTAAAAACAGATATCGATTCATGACACTTGCAATAAACACCATTGAAATATCGAGCAAAAAGTGGGACTCGGCCGAAAAAAAATTGTTCTAGTCGAACAATTTTATTTTTTGTCTTTTAGATGCATTGTTTGCTTGGTTCTGCATTTTATGTAGAACATGATGTAGAGCAGCATGTAGAACATGCTGTTCTACACTTGTTCTACATCAATTTTCATCAAATTAAGTTAGGGTTTAGATTTTAGGGTTTAGGGTTTAGATTTTAGGGTTTATGGTTTAGGGTTTAGATTTAGGATTCAGAATGAATTTTTTACACGAACGGTTTAGAGTTTAGGGTTTAGAGTTTGGGTTTAGGATTGAGGGGAACACTTACGTTCTACATTTTTGTAGAACATGATATGTAGAACAGAAATGTAGAACCAATTTTGATTTTGTGCTTGTAGAACATGGTGATATTCGAACAAAAACACTAGCGGCCGAACAAAAATTGGAAATTCGAACTTTTTTACGTTCTACATTTTCGTAGAACATGATCTGTAGAACATAAATGTAGAACCAATTTTGATTTTGTGCTTTGATTTTTTTTGTTCGCCTTTCCCTTTTATGTTCGGCCGCGTGATTTTTTTGTTCGCCTTTCCCTTTTTTGTTCGGCCGCGTGATTTTTTTGTTCGAATTCCCCTTTTCTTTTCGGCCGCGAGTTCTCACAAAAGTGGAGTTCTCACTGGATCCTCTCCCTATTATATATATATATATATATATATATATATATATATATATATATATATATATATATATATATATATATATATATATATATATATATATATATATATATATATATATATATATATATGATAATATTACAGTATAAAACTTTGATTCAAACCTATATTACAAAAAGCACCATTCTTCACATAAGCTTAAGCTATACATGAATACAGTGACGAATTCTAGGAGAATTTGGGAATTTTATTATTGTAGTAATATATATCTTTATCTTTATTTCTTATAACTTTATACATATTTGGGATCATAAAACTTGTAGTTTTACCAACCAAAATGTAGCCTTTCGAAATCAGAGAACGAATCTGCTTAAGATGAAATAGATTGGTATCCATCCTCAGTTTGCTTTTTTCTTCGATACGCAACTACAACAGCAACTAAAATTGCAAATCCAAACACAGCTATACCCCAAACGAAGACTGGTACCATTGTTTCTTGATGTATCTGCACATCAAATCAGAAAAAAAGTTATAACAAAAAAAATAAAAATAAAAATGACTGCAAATCAAATTTCACCCAAAAATAAAAGTAAATGTTGCCAAACAAGATTAAAATCTTACGTGAACAGGATTGTTCACTGCCAAAGAAGACTCTGCTACAAGAATATAGAAGAGACCCATGACTCCCGTGTGACTTTTCGCGCTGCTGTAATTAGACTCCAACGTCAAAATTTCACCTTTACCGATTTTTACTGAACCTGGTTCAGGATAACATGCAGTCATTCCAACAATGTAACCTGCTTCGTCTCCTGCACTGTTTCCTTCCCCGTAAATAGATCTAGACGAGCAAATAATCCGTCCATCCTGAATAAAAGTTTTTTAAATGAAACATACTATCAACACAAATCTTGATTAAACGAAACAAACCCCAAATTTTAAATATGAAATTGTTACCTGTCCAAATAAAGCAGAATTTATTCCGCCACTGTGCAGGTGTGCAACACCATAAACGACATCACCAGCTGTTGGGAAACTAACACTTGACCTTCTAGTGCTTATGTTAGCGGCTCCAGTAGTAGATTGTTCAACATTAAACTCGATCTGTGCAGTAACACTTAAAATTATCAATCTAAATGACAAAAGATTTAAATTTTTTACCAAGATAGCAAAAGGTCTCAACTTTTTACTAAAAAGTCTCAACTTTTTACTAAAAGGTCTCAACTTTTCACTAAAGGTGTTAAATTTAGAGAGTTTATGTATGAAGATGATAAGTACGTATAATATTCTACCAAGATAACAATACCCAACAAAATTTTACAATAAAGGTATTGAAATTCGATTAAATTTGTGTCTGAATATGATTGATAATGGCAGAAGATAACAAAATATTTAAAATTTCACTTAAAAGGTATAAAATTAACATAATAAGTTCAATTTTCTACTGAATATCAATCAAAATCACATATAATTTAAACCTTTATTTAAAAGTTGTTAAATTGTTTACCAAGATAGCAAAAAGTCTAACTTTTTACTAGAAGGGTAAAACTTCCTAATAAAAGGTCTCAACTTTTTACTAAAAGGAGTATTAAATTAACAAAACAAGTTCAAATTTTTACTGAATATCTGTTAAATCTTCATATATTTTTACTGGGTGTCATGTTAACTTACCAAGCAATCATTGATCCCTGTGTTTTGCCAAGTATCAGTGACATCAAATATGAAGATCTTTACAGGTACAATTGAGTCACTCCAATCAACCCACTTAACTGTATACCTCAAATAAAGGTTCCTTGTAACACTTTTTTCAAGCTCATTTTTCACTTTGCATTGCGTTCCATCATAGCAACAGTTTAACCCTCCCTCATAATTTGCGTTCAAAGGACGACCGTATTCATCATCAGTCACATTGTATAACTTGCATCTGCATTTTCAAACCAATAACATGAAAAAATCTTACACTAAATTTACAACAAAATCAAATTAAAATTTACTTAATAACTCTGAAAAAACGTTCTCATACATCTGTAAAAAATGAAAATCACACTAGGAATGATTGACGAACACTATAAAGATAAAGAATCCTTATTATTTCGGCACAAGAAAAGGGTGTGAACATTGACAGAACTTGAACCCGAATACAAATGGCGCGAGTACAAAAACTAGTAATAAATTTTTCATTAACAGCGGGCTAAACACCAGTAAAAACCTTATTTTTTTCATAAAATTTTTATTTTAGTGTATCTTTTTTTTAAATCCAGATGGGGCGGGTGTGAAAAATCCTTTTCTTGTGTCGAAGACTAGAAAGATGAATGGGTTGGATCAGATTTCTTACATTCTCATCAAATTTATAAAAAGACGTTTATTCTTGTTCATTTTATTACATGATACCTGCATTCAGTACATCCCATGGGATCTACTGCACCCCGAGTATCAATTGCGTGAATATTAAGCAACCATTTTTCTTCATATCCAACAGGAATTTCAAGTGGATTACCAACTTCGATTCCATAAGGATCAGGAACATATGTTGACGTTTTTCGCGTTTCAGATCCTAATCCAAAAAACTGTGAAAGACCATGATTGCATACTCCAGCGTTCCCAGTCATTATAAAATCCGATTGTTGAAATCCTAATTTACCATTATACTTAACGTTTGTAACGCCTTTACGTTGATAGTATCTTACTGCAACCCAATGGTGAAGATATGTTTCATGAAGAGGAACAGAGTCCCCTGCTTCATCAACAACCTCAGCATTGAAACTTTTTAAAGCAATATGACCTTTTGGGAACTCGATGTCGTAGTAGAACTTATTGGAAACAGAACCTGGATGTTGGGTTATTTTGGGTGATAAATACACCATTGATTTCACCCCATTTTCAAGTGTTACGCGAGCTTCGGAATTTTGAGCACATATTGCCAATATCGCGATAGCTAGCGTAAAAACTAGTCCTTGTGTACTATTTGACATCATTGAGCCGTGAGGTCGATTAATCTGAAGGAAGAAAAAGACAGTAAAAACATTTCATTTTTGTTCTACCAAAACAGTTCAAGATTTAGCATGGCATATGGAGTTTCATTCATACATTATTATGTTGTTCTACTGAATCGCAAGCTAAAAGTTTGAAATCATGTTGTAACTAAAAGATTAATCAGCAGATTAAACAAACAAGGAAATAGATTTGAACCAAGGAAATAGATTTGAACACTTTGTAATAAGTATTTATCTCTACATATTAACCATGCAAGATGTTTCAGATTCAAACTTCAGTAACAACATATTTTGTAATGACTAGATCAAATAAAACAGTAAATGATAGAAAAAGTGATAGGGGAAAGGGTAGGAAACCGTATCGGTTAACCGGTTAAAGTGCATACATCATGTAAGAAAAAAACTCTTCATCTCTGGATAACTTAAACAGGGAAAGCCTTTTTCGTTTACACGTTTATTCATTTCCTATTTTATTTTTTTTTTTTATTTTTTTTTATCAACATAGAGTAAAAACAGTTATACAAAACTTTGATCATGGAATACATGATTCCCTTATTTTAAGTGGATTCAAAACTGAAATTCACTATATTGAAATTGTATACTAATTACGCTCATCTTATAACAAGGTTCAAAAAACATATATTTTCAGTTACCTGCTTGAAATACATTACCTCACGATAATCTTGTCACCAAATTAAATAAAAAAAAATACATACCCATAAATATTTTCAATTAAACCCGCAAAATATAAACAACTAAAAAGAATCCAAGAAAATAAACTCTTACCCAGACGAGTATTGGGTATAAAGTTGGGAACTTTACAACCTGACAACAATATTTTCGAGAGATTACGAAGACTATATAGTGTAAAAGTCAAGGTTTATATGATAGAAAAAGAAATTCAAAAACAAAAGGATGATGGCAGCGCTTACGACACTGGTGACAAGGTTGGATTTTGATTCGTTGTAAAAAAGATAAATAGACAACAAGAACAAGAGATAATAAAATTAAACTATATACGTGGCTAGTAGAAAAATAAACGATAATAACGAAAGATTTTGTGTTTATTTGATTGTTTATACGTGTGACCAACGGTGTTATCGATCATGAAACAAAAACAAGGACATATAAGGGTTTATCATTCAGACGACTTCCTACTTATTGATGGTTTTGTGGTGTGAATGATCTTTAAATTTAATTAATTAACTAGTTAAAGACGTGCGGTTTCGCAGGTTTTATAAAATGATAATATTTAAAGATAATCATCAACCATAATAGCATAAAAAAACAATTAAACAGTCAAAAAGTTCAAATGTATAAAAATATAGATAAAAAAAATCTTGTTCAAACTAATTCGACATAAACTTTAAAATATTGTTACATTGTTATACAAATGTGTGAACAATACTATAAGAATTTGAAACCACAACAGTGTATAAACTTTAAACAAATATATAAGAGTGCATAAACTTTATAACAATACATAAATCTATAATTTCTTTAGTCAAAATATGATGCGCAAGTAGTTTTCATACACAATTCATAAATAAAAACATTTATTATTTTGAATCAATTAACTCTTCATCAACAGTACAGTCATTACAAAATACTAATATACTAATAACTAATAATCTATGAGAGAAAGCAAGTAACAACTATAACTTGAATATTGTTATGAAATCAAAAGTCAAGAATGGCTGTGGATGTCAATTTGAATAATAGTTACGCATACATTTGAATAGTTACTTGCACAGTAAAATTTATAGTATAAATATAGGATCGAATGTAATCAGTTTTTGCACCATTCACTTCAATAAGATTTATTACTCTCTCCTTTCTCTTTAATATCAATAGTCCATAGCCAAGAGTCAGATCACTAAAGGTAGTTATAAACTCCTAAATTATAACACGTTATCATCACGAAGTGCTCCGTATAATCAAGGTTTATCTAAGCAATCACAAGTCACTAATCAAGGTAAGAAATTCTTTAACGATATCTTCTATTATTTATTAGTAAGGTAAATATTATTATCATCATAAGTAAAATTATATTTCTGTAATCTAACTTTTATTAACTTCACTAACATTTATATTTATGTTATTTAAGTTATATATGGTCGGTTATACCGCCTGAATTATATTTATGTAATCTAACTTTTATTAACTTCACTAACATTTATATTTATGTTATTTAAGTTATATATGGTCGGTTATACCGCCTGAATTATATTTATGTAATCTAACTTTTATTAACTTCACTAACATTTATATTTATGTTATTTAAGTTATATATGGTCGGTTATACCGCCTGAATTATATTTATGTAATCTAACTTTTATTAACTTCACTAACATTTATATTTATGTTATTAACTTCACTAACATTTATATTTATGTTATTTAAGTTATATATGATCGGTTATACCGCCTGAATTATATTTCTGTAATCTAACTCTTATTAACTTCATTAACATTTATATTTATGTTATCTAACATTTATGATTACTTATGTGACGACCCGGAAATTTTCGACCAAATTTAAACTTGATCTCTATATGTTTCCGACACGATAAGCAAAGTCTATTAAACCGAGTCTCAAAATTTTTGAACTATTTCATGAAATCGTTTGACCTTCGACCAGTTTTGACGATTCACGAACAATTAATTGTAACTTGATATGTGTATATATATATATATATATATATATATATATATATATATATATATATATATATATATATATATATATATATATATATATATATATATATATATATATATATATATAATACTTTGAAATATAGCTTGATATAATATATGATTTAAATTATAAAATGATATAAGAGATAATAAAATTTATTATTAAAATAAATCTATATATATATATAAAAAGTATATTAAATATATATTTTGTGATTTTGAAGTTATTTTGTAAACAACGGTAACGCTCAATTGTCATATTGATTGATAATAAACGAGTTAGAAAGAAACTTATGTGATTTTAAAATAAATGGTGATTTGAAAAGGAGTTTTATAAATTTTAGGCTCATTAATAAAATATTTAGAAGTTATTTGTTGAATTTTAAAACTTTTTATATTTTACTTGGGGATGAGAGTGAATAATTAATGTAATTTTTATTTAATAATTAATGATCGAATTTTATACCATAATGACCAAAATAAATAAATATAGTTAATCTAAAAATTTGAAATTTTTCCGAAAACTTTTATCCGCCACTGATTACAAATAGTGCACGATACACTATCCGTGCAAACTGTCGGTAGATTTAATAGGCTGCTTTATAATCTGCACGTTTCTCTTCTTAATCAATTGAGTAATAATATTTTATTATTATTTTTATTATATTATAATTGGAAACACGCTTAATTGAAAGATTGAATTATAATTGAACTCACATGCTAGATTACTATTATGTACTGTGTATTTTGTTTCTTGTCGACTCACATCTCAAATCATGAGATTATTAATTGACACTATTTGTTTTGTTTTACTTGCATCATTTGCTTCATGCACAACATAAGGATTAATATATATGTATTGGTTGAATTACTTGAACCATCACTCCTCACCATCTTTATCTCGCGAAACACGACTAAATCAAACCAAACTCCATCTATCTCTCTTTATTATTTCTGTTTACAAAGGTATCAAGATATCATATATCATATATGAGATATAGGCTTAAATAAACCACCACATTCGAATTTTTCCTGATTGAAACTCCACTGGAATCCCACCACAAACCCATAACCACCTTTTACCATCTTCACTCACCTAAAACCACTTACACTTGGAGTACTTTTCGGTTAATATCACTGCAGCTATTCGAGACTCAAACATCCACAAGAACACCACGATTTACTACGATGTTTTTTCTTCTGTTTCTCCTTCTTGTCGGGAACCAATAACAACCGCTGCCACCTTTAATCTATCACGAACCATCATCACCATTAACACCCATAAACACCCACTTTATATTCGATCACCCTCTTCAAACCCATGAACAAACCACCTTGTGTCAACTTTCGATTCATGATGTGTCCCGGTTATTAAACCAAAAATTCAATCCACGACCATCGGTTAACCTCACCAATTTCCCGACCCATTACACACAATGACCACCTTTGAACTTTCACCTTCCACCACCAATTTCCATCGACCACCTTGCCACCACACCTTACTCCGGTAACCATCGCAGAATCACCAAAAACCGAAGCAAATAACCACCATCTCTCCTCTCTCTCCCTCTCCTCTTCTTGTTCGGAAATCACAAAAAATCACCACCTTATAACCACCATTGTAATCCACCCTACAACCTCACCACCCTCACCATCATCACCACAACCATTTTAATTTCCTTCTCATCAATGTATTGCTACTACAACAGCCTCCTTGTTTTCTGTTTACCGAAAAATATGAAATTGAATAATGGTGATTATGGGATACGAATGAAGGTAAGTCACGAGGTTGATATTAAAAATTGCACATTTCCTTTTTCTTGTTCCTTAAGTGGCCGACACAATTAGCAAATAACCCCACTAGAATTATTTATGGTAAAGTGTTGGTGATCTCCTGCATGCCTTTTTCTTTTTCTTGTGTATTACTATCGAAAAAGTATGTTACCAGACTAAAGCCACACGAATTCATATTTCTTTTTGGGCTGCGAGGTTATTGTTTGTTGGGCCACGAATTCAGCTTTCTGTTGGGCCATATGGTAATTCTTTGATAGTGGATCGATAACTAGGCTTATGATTTTATTATGGACCAATATTTAATGCTTGGGCTTTTGACGTTAGATGATATTAGATGATGGTTAATAGATGATGATATAAGATATATGATGTATAAGATAATGATGAGGTTAGGATACATGTTGACGATGATGATAGTAGCGATGGTAATATTGATGATGTTGATAACGTGATTTCAATAAGATGATGATGTTAGAAAAATGATAGCGGGTATTAGGATGAACACGATTATAGATGATGATAATTAAAATGATAAACGATAATAATAATGGTGACGATGAATATGATAACGAATGGTCGATGATGATAAATTGTGATGATACGATTAGGATGATAATGATTCAAACCAAAAAAGATGAAATGGAGGGACGGTTAAGGATGTTATTGGGTTAGCGGGACGTCGCGGGTTCAAACTCGGACTTGGGCATTTTTTAAGGGCTACTTCTTTGAGGTAGTTTACTTATTACTCATTATTATTATTACTGTTATTATTATTATTATTATTATTATTATTATTATTATTATTATTATTATTATTATTATTATTATTATTATTATTATTATTATCATTATTATTATTCTTGTCATTAAGTAACATAAATATTATTATTACCAATTATTTTTATGATTATTATCATAAGTATTAGTATTATTATATGAAGTATTATAGTTATTTATATAAATAATAGTATTATCATCAAGTATATTACTAGTAGTATCATTATTACTATCATTATTATAATTATTAGTAAAATCATGATTTTTAGTATTATTATGATTAATATCATTATTATTATTATTATTATTATTATTATTATTATTATTATTATTATTATTATTATTAATAACATTATTAGTATCATTATTAAAAAAAACTAGCATTATCATTATTATTAATAGTATTATTAATATACCAAATAAAGATTTTCTATATAAAAATACATTTATGTCATAAAACATAACTATATTAATACTTTTGAAATAAATATTAATTATCTATTTAAAGTAAATAAAAATAAATATATTTAATTTAGTTATTAATGAAACATATAAAAATAACAATTATATCACTAATAATATGCAAGTCTGTTCGATTACGATTATACGTGTTAATATATATACTTGATATAGGTTCGTGAATCCGAGGCCAACCTTGTATTGTTCAGTATCGTCGTATGAATATTTTTACTACAAAATATTGTAGTGTGAGTTTCATTTGCTCCCTTTTTAAATGCTTTTGCAATATATATTTTTGGGACTGAGAATACATGCGCTGCTTTTATAAATGTTTTATGAAATAGACACAAGTAATCGAAACTACATTCTATGGTTGAATCGTTATACCGAATATCGCCCTTGTTGAAATTGGTAGCCTAAGAATTGGTGTTTATTATAATTGCCACCAATTGACGCGAATCCTAAAGATAGATCTATGGGCCTTGACAAGCCCCAGTCAGAGAATTTGAACTTCTTTAGTACTTCGATTTTATTTTTGGGGATATTCTAGATGCATTTTGTTAATGTCGGTTACCAGGTGTTCAATCCATATGAATGAATTTTAAACACTTACGAGTGTATGGTTATTGATTAAATGAAATCTTGTGGTCTATTAAAATTCTGGAAATGATTATTATGATAAACTAATGAACTCACCAACCTTTTGGTTGACACTTGAAAGCATGTTTATTATCAGGTATGAAAGAAATCTTCCGCTGTGCATTTGCTCATTTTAGAGATATTACTTGGAGTCATTCGAGTCGTTGAGTTCATCAAGATTATTATTAAGTCAATTATAGTTGGATATATTATGAAATCTATGTATACCGTCAACTTTCGATGTAATGAAAGTTTGTCTTATAAAAACGAATGCAATGTTTGTAAAATGTATCATATAGAGGTCAAGTACCTCGCGATGTAACCATATGTTATTGTATTCATCCTTATGGATTAGGGCGGGTCGTCTCATGTGGTATCAGAGCGGTGGTCTTAGCGAACTAGGTCTTGCATTAGTGTGTCTAACTAGTAGTTGTTTAGATGCATTAGTGAGTCTGGACTTCGACCGTGTCTGCATGTCAAAAGTTTTGCTTATCATTTCGTGTCGAAAATTACCTACTTATCATCCTTAGAAAATTACCTGCTTATCATTCTTAGTCTAGACATATCTTACTGCATTGATTGCATGAATAGTGTATAGACAAGATTCGTATCTTAGCGTATCTGCTAATTCATATCTTAGCGTATCTGTTACTGTAAACTTTTCCTGACATGTTCCGTAAATCCCTCCGTAATCTACAAAATCTTTTGCTATATATATATATATATATATATATATATATATATATATATATATATATATATATATATATATATATATATATATATATATATATATATATATATATATATTCTATGTAATTAGAATACCATCCGATATCCGGAAATCATTCATATCGAAAAATCCTTTACTCAATCTTATGAAATGGAACTCGTCACTAGTTCAAGTTCTTCGGAACCCGACAGCTATTCCGACATGGATGTTCACCTAAGCTCTGGAAGCAGCGTTACCAGAATGAATCAACCAATCAGCCATCCCTAATTCATCTGATGGGTTCGTAGTCTACTTAATCATTGGAGACATGAAGAAGGCGATCCCTTCCATCCACCACATTGCCCTCTTGGCGAAGAACCTGAAGCACTTACCGGTGAACCAGTCCGAAACACTATTTTCTCTCTCATTTCCAGAGTATCTCGTCATGATTATATACTATCTCAAATTCTGGATCTTATTCATCCGCTCGTCCGAACCGACAACCAACCCGGAATAATAGAAGAAGTCAACGAGCTTCGCGCTCGGGTAGTGGCTTTGGAGAATATGGTGCAAAGGTTACAAACACCAGCTGCAGCACCAGCAGCATAATCAGTACCACCATCATCAACGCCAACAGTACCATTACCACCACCAACAACAACCGCATCGCA